>NC_053489.1:421191320-421351320 GCF_905171775.1 Rana temporaria
GATGGCTCTGATGGGGGATGTGGTGATGGCTCTGATGGGGATGTGGTGATGGCTCTGATGGGGAGGTGGTGATGGCTCTGATAGGGATGTGGTGATGGCTCTGATAGGGATGTGGTGATGGCTCTGATGGGGGATGTGGTCATGGCTCTGATGGGGAGGTGGTGATGGCTCTGATGGGGATGTGGTGATGGCTCTGATGGGGGATGTGGTGATGGCTCTGATGGGGAGGTGGTGATGGCTCTGATGGGGATGTGGTGATGGCTCTGATGGGGGATGTAGTGATGGCTCTGATGGGGGATGTGGTGATGGCTCTGATGGGGGATGTGGTGATGGCTCTGATGGGGGATGTGGTGATGGCTCTGATGGGGGATGTGGTGATGGCTCTGATGGGGGATGTGGTGATGGCTCTGATGGGGGATGTGGTGATGGCTCTGATGGGGATGTGGTGATGGCTCTGATGGGGATGTGGTGGGGGCTCTGATGGAGATGTAGATATGGCGGGGGCTCTGGTGGGGATGTAGATGTGGAGGGGGCTCTGATGGGGAACACTGATGTAAGGCCTCATGCACACTTAATATTTGGCCCTGGTGCACGAGGCTCTGGCATTTAGGTGCGGGCAGAGGATACAGGTGCACCATCCAGCCCTGATAATGGCAGCCTTTTTTTAAATTCTGCTCTATTCCATAGCTGAGGAGTAATTTATAAATGGCTTCTTTTTTTTTTTCGGCCCGCGAATATCTGTAAAATATATAATGTGGCCCTCGAAGTAAAAAGTTTGGAGACCCCTGCTCTAGACATACAGAGAATGGAAAATTAAAAAACCCTGCGAGAAGGATTACACCTCATTGATGGGAGGGCTCAGAGGAAATGGTAGTTAAATGTGACAATGTGGATACTAGATTGTCAAAATCAATATTCAGGTATGTTGCAGTTCAGTTCATGTGTGATACGCAGTTGGCACTAAAGAGCCCAATGTTTGTCAAAAGAAGTTACTCACCATCACCAATCTGAACAAGGACGCATGGATATATAAAATATCAGATGACTCCATAATTCACACACTTGCAACCAAGATAACACTGTTGTCACCAACACCACCCTGTCTGGACCATATAATTTCTCCCAACCTCCTACTAATGGATCTTATAAAAAGCAACCTTGTTTCAATACCAAGTTGAAAAAGGTCACTATGTGTAGCACTGTAACATAGTTCAATGAATAACACTAATAGTACTGATAATCACTACGGGTAATGTTCTTTAACCCCATAAGGCTGGCGCCTCCAGGTCCTTTAAGGCATTTATGATCATGTGACCGCCATGAATAGCTGTCAGGTAAGCGCAAAGCTCCAGATCGCAAGTAGCGATTGGGAGCCTTCCGTTAGGCGCCGGTAACTGCACAGGGTTGTTTACATTTTGGTATGCAAATATGCGGCCGCTCGGCACCAAGAGGTCACATACTGTATTTGCATACTGTCAGGATGAAGAGGTTAAATGGCGTCTTGCACATTCAAAAGAAACTCCCAGATAGTCACCCAAGACAACAAATGCTGCACAAAAGTAGAATATTTCAGCAACATAAGAATTAAAGTGTCCAGCTTGGGATGGATAGAGGATAGATCTTTATATATTGAGTCCACTTTATAAAATCCAGTAGTATAGGGATGAGAAAATTATTGAATAATGGACAGAATGGTGTACAAAAAAGGTGTCATTTTGTTTTGGTGGTGGGTTTGAACTATGGAGTGATCCAATAATTAATCTATTCATTAAAGTGGTTGTAAACCCTAAGGCTACC
Organism: Rana temporaria; assembly: GCF_905171775.1. NCBI lineage: Eukaryota > Metazoa > Chordata > Amphibia > Anura > Ranidae > Rana > Rana temporaria. Next base: position 421,193,118 of record NC_053489.1, read on the forward strand.
TCCACACTGGGGCGTTGCACCGTGATGCCATTTTCAGCAGTGCTTTACCATAGTTTTTGCGGCACCGCTAGTGGCCGAAAAAGGGTTAAAAGCACCGCTGCAGCAGCCCTTTGCCAGCTCTGCCCATTGATTTCAATGGGCAGGGGCGCTTTAGGAGGAGCAGTGTATACACCGATCCTACAGTGCCTCAAAGATGCGGCTGGCAGGACTTTGAGCATCCTGCCAGCGCACTGCTCCAGTGTGAAAGCCCTTGGGCTTTCACACTGCAGTGAGAAGAGGCTTTTTCAGGAGCTATTTTTAGCGCTATAGTGCCTGAAAAGCACCTCAGTGTGAAAGTAGCCTTATAGACCACTTTTTTGCTACAGGTAAGCCCATAAATACTTACCTGTAGCTACCCAGGATATCTCCTAAACCTGCATGTTTAGGAGATATGCCTGTCCCCTGCACGTGCTGATGTCATGGGCACATGCGCTGCTTCAGCGAGTGTGCCGTTACCAGCGGCTCTCGGGGGCATTAGTGGGAGTGACATTACCGCGCCGGAGCCACAATATCCGGAAGCAACCCCCGGCCGATGCCGTGTACGGGCACCGCAGCGAGGGCTTTGGTCTCAAGTGAGTATTGCATAATCAGCTAGTATGCTCGCCGATTATGCCCATGTCTTGCAGGCGTTCGTTTTTATTCCAAAGTGGATTTACAACCACTTTAACACTTTCCCTACGGAGTCGTTGTAAAATGACGTTGGCGGGAACCCTCCGGGTGGACGTCATATGACGTCCTTGCCTTCCCAGGCTGCTAGGGGGCGCGCGCCCCTGTCGCATTGCTTGGGACCCGGTGTGCGTACCCGGCAGCCGTGATGTGCCTGCCGGGCACCCATGGTTGCCCACAATCACGGCGGGACCATGGAGTGCAAGGGCCTGCCTGATTGCATACAAATTGAAACTCTTAAGGTTTGACCTCATATGGTTTTGATAAATCTGAAGGAAAAATAATCTACAGAAAATAGTGTATCCAGCTTTAGAGTAGGTATAACCGGTCAGTTTTTTTTTGCCATGTGTCCCATTGGGGAGATTTTCCTTCACTTCCTGTCACATAGCCAAAACGTGAAGCAAGAGAAAAGCCCTTAAAGTGATAGAATCCTGGGGCGTCACCAGAACTAGTGTCCCAATTGAAAGATTTCCCTTTTATTCCTGTTCTGGTGTGAACCCAAAATTTGGGATTTTTTTTACCTCCGATAATAACCTGACAAGAGTTCTAGTTCTAAATCGCTCCCAATTCTATCCCATAAAAATAGCTTTGCTTTTATCGTCACTTCAATATTCGTATACTGTCACATGGATGCATTAAGAAATTCTTCAGTTTCCCCAGGTGTAAGTAGAGCCCAGCTCCGACAATCCTCCAAACTCATCTTTACCAAATGACTTCTTTTTTTTTGGTATTCCAATGAGCTTCAGGTCGGGTCATTCTCCACCATGCAGCTCATTCAAGTACAGATTGGAGAGGAGTAGAGCTAAACCTTCTTAACTCTTGTTAGCATTTACATTATTCTAACTGCAAGACTAGACACATTTCTAAAATCTCTAGTTTAAATAGAATAAAAATAAATCACACCACACAACAGCTCATCTTTCATACTTTGTGTGCGTTATGCAAGTGTTTCATTTAACCACAGATTTTAAAGACATCCCATTGACTGGTGTAATGTACAAATGCAATTTTGGAAAAGAATTACCACACACACACACACACACAAAGATGCATCTTAATACACAGATACTCACTACTGTAATCTCCATAGCCATAGTAGTTGTTATATCCAGTGTAGTCATAGTTTCCATAGCCTCCATAGCCCTGGTTGTTGTATCCATAACTACTGTAGCTTGGATTCCAATAACTACTGTATCCCTGGTTCCAGCTCTGGTTTGAAGCTATTGAAACAGTTACCAACATATTTAAAAGATTAGCAGGTGAATCAGAAATGACCCATGTTAACATATAGATTTTATTTAATGCATTAACCTCCTCCTCTTCCTCTGGACCTCGTTGAAGACCCTCCGCCTCTTACTCCCCACTGCTGCTGTTGTTGCTGATACTGTTCCTTTGAAAGTGCTAGTTTAATTTCACACTAAAAAAAAGAAATACAAAAAATATATATTTAGGCTAAACAGAACACTCACAAGCAAAAGTAATCAATCACCTTTATTACAGCACATTTATGTTGTTCTTTATGAACACTACATTTTAGATCCCATTTACTAACCTTTAATACCCTTTTTGTTTTGTTTAATAAAACACACAACAAGCTGAAACCAGTGACTTGTGACAGAAAAATGCACCAACAAAGCAGGGGACCTTTGCCTTTTTGTGCTCCAAAATTGCAGCATTCAGGACTTTTCAAAACACACTGAAGTGGTGTGACGAGTTCCATAGTTTTTAAAAGGGATTGCATTCTTGTTGCATCCTTAGCATGATAAAAACACATCAGCGTAAAAGCAGCCTTCTACTTGCCCTGGGCTTCTAAACATTAGCTAGGAGTAACATCCTTGGTGTTTCTCACTATGCAACCATCCAGACACCACAGAAAACAAAATGATTTAAGGTTCTGGGATCTCTGGACCAACCTAGAAACTGTCATTATGTATCAATACCCGAAATGGATAAGAAAAAGCCAAACTCAAACTCCTCCAGTTCTCTGCACCCCTAAACAGCCCACTGTGTCCCACACTTCTGTCTCTCCCATTAGGCCTCATGCACACTGGACGTTTTTTACAGCTGCCGTTTTTCTGCAGCCAGTAAACTCCCCAACATGTTATCCTATGTGTCCATGCACACATAGGCTTGTATTTTGGCTGGGGCATTTTCTGGCACAGAACTAGTGGGCTTGAGCAGTTTTTCAACCATAAGCTTTTGTGGAAGTATAGTTTTTCGAAAAACCTACTGAAAAACACTACTGCAAAACTCATTCTACAGCTATTGCTACTTGCATTTTTACAACGTCCAGTGTGCACGAGGCCTTAGAAGACCAAGTGTATCTTGTTTGCTTGAGGCCAAGTGACCTCAATAGCAACTTTTTTTTTGCAAAGGGGCCTTATGGTTTAGAAGTTGGGGGGGACCTCAATGGCAGGGAATTTAAATATACTAAAAAAAAAAAAAAAAATTACAATCCAGCTCCAGACTCGCCAACCCTCCACCAAGGGATAATACCCACTATACTTACGGTACCTTTTTCCATGGGTCTTTGGTCCAATCACAGATCCTCTGTTCTCATGTAATGACATGGTACAGCTCTCTGCAGCAATCCTCATTGAGTTGGAGCACCTGGGCTTACAGAAACTAGGTTAAATGAAGCTGGGTGTCATTCAACTCAAAGAGGAGCAGTGCTGGATCGGCCAGTCTGCAAGGGACAGTGCCAGAAATTGTGTAAGTTTAGCAGCCAAGCTGCCATTTTAGGCTGCGTTGGGGTCTGGAAAATTTGAATGTACACCCAAGCTGGACTAGGGCTTTAAAAAAAAAAAAAAAATAAAAGAAAAAAAAAAGGATAAATTCACCTTTAAAAACAAAAAATAAAAAATGTTTGCAGCTAAAAATAAAAAAATAAAGTGCATTTATTATTTTTTGTTTCTGGAGCCTCTAAAGCAGGGGTCTCCAAACTTTTCAAGGTAATGGCCTGTTTACAGTGCATCGGACTTCAGGGGGGCAGATTGTGGCCAGTAAGGGTAGAAAATGCCCATGGTCCAGCATCAGTGAGAATAAACACGGCCTTGGTGGTCAGTAGGAGGGGGAAGTAGTGCCCCTTCACTGGTATTAGTGGAAGAAATATTAGCCCATTATCAGTGGGAGGAATAGTGCCTCATATCATTGGGAGCAAAAGTGCCCCAAAGGGGCAGATAAAAGCCAACAAAGGGCCACATTCGGCCCACGGGCCGCAGTTTGGAGATCCCTGCTCTAAAGCATTGCACCAGCAGATCAATAGTGCCATGCTGTTCTCCTGTAGATCTGGCAGTGTATTTGTGTGTCCGTACGGGCAAGCAGATACAATCAGATAGGAAGAGAGAATGAACTACCACAGCGCCATGACAGTTTAATAAAAAATACAAGCCGACAGTCGCAAAGGCAGAACACTAAATGTGACGCAGCAGGGGCCCCACTTTTTTTTTTCCGGTCCTGAAAATGGGTTCAACAGGTTACGATAGGTGAACTTATCCTTCAAACTGTGGTTGTAGATATAGGTGGAACATCCTGTCCAGAAATCCACTCTCAGTCTTCGCATTTTTAAAACAAATCTGTTGCACCATGCCAACCGCAACAAAGCTCCATCTTTTCCCAGAGAGAGACAAGATGTGAACTGTCAACTTCCTTCCTGCAAGGAGACTTGACAGGGGCAAGAAAACCATGACGACGGGGGTCACAGAAAAACCCAAAACTTAATAACCTGTCAGATGGCAGTACTAAAAATGTCTTTGTTTTACTTTACAGTTTGCCCTCTAGCTCAACATACTTTACTTAAGCCAATATTATGGTATTTCTTTTCCATGATTTTTTTCACTGGCTCTTCTTCCGTAAATGTGATGAAACAGAACCCTCGCCTTTTGTTAGTCTTGTTGTCCATGGGCAGCTCAATTGCTTCAACCTGAAGGATTTTGGATTGCAAGGTGGAAAAAAGAAAGACAATTAAAAGGGTACACCCATGTGTCAATGCCAGCTTAGCTCATCATACTCTTGCCTCTTATCAACTTGTAAAGCAGACAGTCTTTAAATGAGTAAAATATACCTCCCCAAATGTCCCAAAGTATTCCCTTATTTTGTCTTCTGGTGTGTCTGGTGATAAACCTCCAACAAATATCTTCTTCACTGGTTCCTTTGTCTTCATTGCCTTTGCCCTTTTTGGATCGATGACTTTGCCATTCAGTTTGTGATCTTTGTGTTCCATCACCTGCAGCAATAAGAAGCATACTAAAATGTCACATTCAAATGCAATGAGGAGCAACAGCTACTACTCTTGAAAATTGCCAAAAAAAAAAAAAAATGCAACACCCAAGCACACCGGCTCCCACAATACACACACACACACACACACACACACACACCACAAAATGTCCTTTACTCATTTGTCTTGCTTCCTTTCAGGGTTTTTTTTTCTACTCTTGAACCACAAATATGGGGATACATGGGACATTGAACAGTGTCATAGTTTGGAGAAAGAAATAGGGTAAAAGCGCAGAGGAATCTTTTTGTGGCTCTCTAAATTAAAAGATTTATAAAAACGCAAATGTAGTGGTTTTATACTTGTCACAGAGGTGCTGCGTGTACACCACATGAGCAAACTCATTTTTTGAAAGTGGTGTTGCCGATTCAGATTTGTGACAAGTGACCACTTTGATAAAATGTCCCCCCGATAAATATTAATGCAGGCTCACTATGGGTTAAGTCCAACTAGGTTCACGCCATCTCGTGGATTGCTCTCTTCCATTTACAACTCTGGCACTGCAGCCATCACTAAACCCCTGTTGCATCACAGGAGCGATACAGTTTTCTTATAAAGCAGCAGCTCTGCCCACATCTCCCCTCCCTTCAATTCACAGAATGCTTTGTATTTTGTTAATGGGTTCACATAATACAAAGCGCTCTGTGATTGGGCTAAAAAGGAGTGTACAGGAGGGCAGCGTGGCTAGCTGTAAATTACATAGATAAGTCCACAAGGTGTTATACACCTCATTGGACTTTACCAAACACATTTTAAAATGTTGCTGAATTCCTGGAGTTCAGCTTTAAAATGAATGGCAACTGTAGAGGACCAAAAATAAAAAAAATTCTAGTCAAACATTCAAAAACGGGTTAATGTCACCATAATATACGTCCAACTTGGAACTCACAAATACTAAAATTAGTACTTTACCTTGTCTACACCTTCTGACTCTTTAAATAATACAAAGCCAAAGCCTCTGGAGCGTCCGGTGATTGGATCTAATTTCAAAGTGCAGTCTACAACTTCTCCAAATTTTGAAAAGTAATCCTTTAAATCTTTCTTTGTAGTGTCCCAGCTAAGACCGCCAATAAACATCTTCCTGTAACAAATAAAAAAAAACACAAACAAAAAATATACATTTGATACATTTCGATTCTAGGTACTAGGATTTGCCACAGACTATATACAGTATTTTACGTAGGATATTAAAAATAAAAATCTGTAGCGTGTTTTTCATTTTGTTTTTTTACACTGCTGTGAGGAGGAGATGTAACATTATTCCAGATCTAGACAGTGCTTTGGCAGCACTGTGCATTGATTTCAATGGCAGGAGCAGTATACACAGCTCCGTCCCAAAGATGCTGCTTGCAGGACTTTTGCTCCCGTCTTGAAAGCGCACCACCCCAGCGTAAATGCACTCGGGCTTTACACATGGGAGGCTTGAGAGGCACTTTTCAGGTGGTAAAACGCCTGAGAAGCGCCTTCAGTGTGAAAGAGGTCGTAAGGAAATAATCTTTCCTTGGGTTGCAAGGTACTTGCAACACAAAGTTAGTTTTTAGGTTAAAAAAAAATAAAATAAAAAAAAAATAGAAACCACCCTGTCACAGTATATGTACTGCAGCGGGTCGGCAAGTGGATAAGGTATGCCAATTTATTGAACAAATTGTCTTTTAGATTTACCAAAAATAAATAAAAAAAGTAAATCATCAGGAAGTCAGAGTACTATCCTTGGTGGACTAATTAGCACAACTGCCAGGTTTCAAACATATCAAGCAAGTAAAAAAGCTACACTGTAAGGCCAAGTAATAAATTCCCAACAAACCAGTGACACATCTCAAGTAACAGCTATAGAAGATACCAGTTAAAAGGAACAAGGAAAGGAACGTCCCTCAGAATGAGGGGGGGGATCGTGCCCGTGCAGCGGTGCGATCCTGATGCGCTCGTGTCACCCAGATCGGCAGGAGGGCTCTGATAGGCCCTCCTAATCACATGGCGGCTGTGTCCCATCACAGCCGTCATGTGATGTAAATAGAGAGCCAGTTGCTAGGCGATCGACTCTTCCTCACACAGAAGTTGTCAGTGATGAGAGCGGATCGCTGCAGCCGGCCAGTGATCAGTGAGTAGGAGTTTTTTTTTTTTTACAGCTTTTTACACATTGATCACTGGCCCAATGTCTCCACACACACGTCACACAGTAGTGTCCCCACACAGTAAAAACACCTGTCCCCCACATATGTCCCAGTAAAATCATATGTCCCAATGATTATCTGCATACATATGTCCGTGATCACACAAACCAATTACTATACACTCAACAGGATTTTTTTTTACCAAAAACATGTAGCAGAATACATTTTGGCTTTAATTTATTGCTAAAGTCGATTTTATTGGATTTCTTTTAAAAGTAGAAAAAAAATAAAAAAATTCTTCTAAATTTTTACTCTTTCGCAGAAAAAAATAAAAAATGGAGTCGTGAATAAATAAAAGAAAGCTCTATTAGTGTGAACAAAATGATAAAAAAAAAAAATTGGGAACAGTGTTGCATTACCGCACAAAATTGTCATTGAAAGTGCAAGAGCGCTGAAAGCTGAAAATTGGCGTGGGAAGGAAGGGGGTAAAAGTGTCCAGTATTGAAGTGGATAAAAATAAAAATTTGATACAAATCCAAAAAAATTAAAAATCTGAATAAAATGTTTGAGAAAAAAAAATTCTATTTAAGATGCGTTAATTTCATTTATTCAGCATGAAATGGATCTTAGTTATGTAGCATGAGGCTGTATATTTTGCAATAGTTAAAATTTTGGTAAGCATTCAATGAAGCCAAGCGCTGCAAGCCGAGAGAACATGCACTGCATTGACGCATTTACATAATTTCACAGCAACCATGAGATAAAAAGTTCAGGAATATTCCTTTATCCCATTGTTATTAAATCTATGTACACTACAAACTGTATGATTGAAAGATTCTAACTACCAGCAAGAATACGTTTACATTTAAAGAGCACCTGCCATTTCAGATCCATCATGGCCATGCCTGTTATCAGGCATCCACTCACCTGTCGTCGTCACGTCCCTCACCTTGTTGTGTCACTGCCGCATCATCAGTCAACGGCGGGTCAGATGAGGAGCCACTGCGGGACAGAGATGATAGTTGCTCTTTAAAAATTATGATTTCAATCAAATCCACCCAGGAACCACCGCACAAGATCCAAACCAGAGTCACAGCTAAAACCCTGAAATCAGCAGGGAGCATGAGCTTTGCCGTTTGAAGAGCTCCAACTTTTAAAATTGGCAGATAGTGTGTTGGACCAGTGCAGAGAGACCACTGCTTCCCCACAGGGAGCAAGGGTTCTTTTCCACCAAGTCTGTGGCCCTTTTAAAAAAATAAACAAATAATAATAAAAACAATAAAAGAAAAATAATTAAAAACAATTTGTTTGATACATCTGGAATACATTTTGAGGATTTAAACTGAAAGTTTAAATAAGCTTTGGCTCGGTTCACACTGCCACAACTTGGGATCCGACTTGTGAGACCCCAAGTCACATGACATGTGAAATCCCATGTTAGTCAAAGAGAGACGTCTTATTTAGTACTACTGAAGACGCTCTGTGCTTTAGAAAGGGTTCCTGTACTACTTCAAGGCAACTTCTAACCGATTTGTGCCCATAGACTTTAATGGAAGTCGGATCCTCATCTATATTAATGTGATTCGGATGTGACATTACAGAAGTTTACCCAGGCATTCCCTGCAGTGTAGCCCCTCCTTTGCATCAAAGTAGTACCAAAGTCGCAAGGAAGACGCATGGCAAAGTTGTAACTTTCAGGTCGCAGTCGTGGGAACCGAGCCTTAAACATACCACGTAAGCAACAATGCCTGGAATTCCTAGATTGTCAGAGACCCGATTTAGAATTGTGTCATGCCTCTGCATGACCATAGTCGATTCCAGTGACAGATTTGTGTAGGTATTAGAAAGAAGTACATTAATGTATTGCAGGCTGGTGTGCCCGTACCACAGACATTCCGTCCACATTGCATGTTCAGCCCACAGTGACACCGGTTATATATACAAATACATATATATTTTTTTTTTTATCTCTCTCTCTCTATATATACACACACACACACACACACACACACACACACACACACACACACTTTGGACAACCCTAGCTTAGATCACTACAAAACATGTTCCTGGGTAGTGTGCATCAAGCCTACAGTACCATTGCCATAGATATTGAAATACTTACTGATAATTTTCCAGGACAAGTTTTCATTTCAGTAACATATCTGACTTTCATTATCTTATTGGATTTAAATATCTTTAATAAACTTTCCAGGTTGTTTTACAACATACAAAATAATTGCAGATATCAGTACACATGTCATACAGTGAGGTTTCCAAGTTCAAGCACCTGAAAGAGAAATAAGCCATGCATTTTCAGTTATGGTTTCCCTATAGTGGCTCTAGGTTTTGGAATGATGCAATAGCTTGCAGATCAGGATATATCCACTTTGTATTGAAAGGCATTTAAGCCAACAAGTACAGTTACTTTGTGGTGCCTGCAAATTATAGTGGTACACATTTAAAAACGAAAATCGTTCTTGCGGGGGTTTTTTTTGGAGTTTGACCCTTCGGGAATTTTCATACGAAAATTTGTAATCGGTTGACGAAAATCGTAAGGAAATTCTTTGGACCAAAAAAATAAAAATAAAAACGTTTGCCCGATTCTCTTCGTGTATACGAGCTTTTAGAATTTATGACTAAATTATGGAAAAGCATCTTGAGGCTTCTTTCTCTTAAAGCCCAATTTCAGGCATTTTTACAATTAGTTAGCTCCACTAACCATGCCTAGTATGTGCACTGTACACATCTGACCATATATTGTACTGTAAAGTGTCTATAGGGGACAGATGTGTTCTACCTCTACCCCCTCACTCTCCTGTACCAACAATAACATTCGTGCTATGCTTTGTGAATGGCACAAGCAAGAGAGAAATGCAGATACCACACTGGTACCAGTGTAGTGCTAAAGCAGCAGTGATCTGCCGGCTAGCACAAACTGTCAGGGGAGCCAAGAGAGCTCTTAAAGTAATACAAATCTCAGTGGTTATGTGAAAATTAAAAAGGGGTTGTAAATCCAAATTTTTTTTCATCTTAATGCACCCCCCCCCCCAGCACCAGTTTTACTTACCTGAGGCACAAATCTCTGTGGGTGCGATCCCGCCGATCTTCATTGGATGATTGATAGCAGAGCAGCCATTGGCTCCCGCTACAGTCAATCAAATCAATGACGCAGTGGGGGGCGGGGCCGAGTGATACACTTGGCACCTATGGCTGCCACTGTATCACACTGGAGCACGCCCGCAAGCCAACACCCTTGGGAGAGCGCTTCCCAGAAGGGGGTTAGCTGATGCGGGAAGGAGCAGAGACAGCCTCTGAGGGACCCCAGACGAGGATCAGGGGCCACTCTGCAAAACTAACTGCACAGTGGAGGCAAGTATGTATGTTTGTTATTTTTTTTTTAAACTTTACAACCCCTTCAAAGGCTGGGTTCACACTATTGCAAATTGGATGCATGTTTTCTTGCATCCAATTCGCATAGCAGGAGATTGTGACCGGCTCTATGGCAGTGTGTCTCAACTCCAGTCCTCAAGGCACCCCAACAGGTAAGTTTTTCAGGATTTCCATTACTTTGCACAGTTGATTTGATCAGCTTCACTGCCTCTGTAATTACCACAGGCGTTTGAGTTAAGCAATACTGCTCTATAGAGCCGGTTCACACATCTCCACAGCGGCTCCGATGCAAATTGCACAGGAGCCCTGTGTGTCTTTTGGTCCCAATTCAGCCAAAAAAATAAAAAACAGACCTGAAATGGCTTATGGGGACGGAGGGAGCCAGAGTGTGATGTAGTGTAAACCCAGCATAAAGTCCACCCTAAAACGAAAACTCCCTGCATCTACAGACATCCAGGATCCAAGACAAAAAACTTACCTAGCCTTGCAAGGAAGAAAATTAGTATACATACCTTTTTTGAAAAGGTACGTATAGTTATTTCTTCTTTACATGGCTAGACAGGTTAAAGCTAGATCGCGGATCTCTGTAGATAAAGGAATTTTAGTTTTAGGGGGGGGGGGGGGGGGGCTTCTACTTTAAAAATAAAAATAAAGCCCAACCCCAGGTAATGCCATTTTTAAAGCAAACCTTTCCTTAGACAAATGGAGGCTATCATTGCCAATACCCTTCTGAACATGCAAGCTGCCTGTCTTGTTCTATACAATTTGAGTCACTGACCTGGAACAAGCATGCATATCTGGAAAGTCACATCCATATTTGCACGCTAGCTCCAATCACAGAACACTATTAGAGATGCACATTTTGGTGACCAAAAATTGTGTTTTTGCCATTTTACAGATAAGGAAAAAAGGTGCCGACAGTGTTGCCAAAAACGCACGCGAATTTACTATGCTTATGGTGTGTTCCTAGATCATGTGACTCAAAAAACGCATCAAAAATGTTATACGTGTGCGTTATAGATGCATTTCAACGGGGAGGTGAAGTTTTTTTTTTTTTTTTTTACTGACCAAAAATGCTGCAAGACCAGTGAGAAGATGAACATAGAATTTAAAGGGATGCAATTTTCTTGAGCTAAAAAAGGTGCTCAAGAATGGCCGACAAACTCGTGTGTGTGTGTGTGTTATATGTATATACGATGCGAGTACACCTCACATATTTGTAAATATTTTATCTTTTCATGTGGCAACACAGAAGAAATTACACTTTGCTACAATGTAAAGTAGTGATTGTACAGCTTGTATAACAGTGTAAATTTGATGTCCCCTCAAAATATCTCAACACACAGCCATTAATGTCTAAACTGCTGGCAACAAAAATGAGTACACCCCTAAGTGACAATGTCCAAATTGGGCCCAATTGGCCATTTTCCCTCCCCGATGTCATGTGACTCAGTGTTACAAGGTCTCAGGTGTGAAAGTTGGTGTTATGGCTCCCACTCTCCCATACTGGTCACTGGAAGTTCAACCTTGCACCTCGTGGCAAAGAACTCTCTGGGGATTGGCAAAAAAAAAAAAAAGAATTGTTGCTCTACATAAAGATGGCCTAGGCTATAGGAAGATTGCCAAGACTCGGAAACTGAGCTGCAGCACGGTGGCCAAGACCATACAGCGGTTTAACAGGACAGGTTTCACTCAGAACAGCCTCGCCATAGTCAACCAAAGAAGTTGAGTGCTTAGCGTCATATCCAGAGGTTATCTATGGGAAATAGATGTACGAGTTCTGCCAGCATTGCTGCAGAGGTTGAAGGGGTGGGGGGGGGGTAAGCCTGTCAGTGCTCAGACAATCCGTTGCACACTGCATCAAATTGGTCTGCATGGCACAAGAAAGACGGCAAACAGTTTGCTGAAGACAAGCAGACTAAGGACATGGATTACTGGAACCATGACCTGTGATCTGATGAGACCAAGATAAACTTATTTGGTTCAGATGGTGTCAAGCGTGTGTGACGGCAACCGGGTGAGGAGTACAAAGACAAGTGTGTCTTGCCTACAGCCAAGCATGGTGGTGGGAGTGTCATGGTCTGGGGCTGCAGTTCATTGAGGGAACTATGAATGCAAATATGCACTTTGACATACTGAAGAACATGATCCCCTCCCTTTAGAGACTGGGCCACAGGGCAGTATTCCAACATAACCCCAAAGACAACCACTGCCTTGCTAAAGAAGCTGAGGGTAAAGGTGATGGACTGGACAAGCATGTCTCCAGACCTAAACCCAATTGAGCATCTGTGGAGCATCCTCAAATGGAAGGTGGAGGAGCGCAAGGTCTCCAACATCCACCAGCTCTGTGATGTCATCATGGAGGAGTGGAAGAGGACTCCAGTGGCAACCTGTGAAGCTCTGAACTCCATGCACAAGAGGGTTAAGGCAGTGCTGGAAAATAATGGTGGCCACACAAAATATTAACACTTTGGGCCCAATTTAGACATTTTCACTTAGTGGTGTACTCACTTTTGTTGCCCACGGTTTAGACATTAATGGCTGTGTGTTGAGTTATTTTGAAGGGACAGCAAATTTACACGGTTATACAAGCTGTACACTCACTACTTTACCTTGTAGCAAAGTTGAATTTCTTCAGTGTTACATGAAAAGATATAATAAAATATTTACAAAAATGTGAGGGGTGTACTCGATAGAGAATTCTTTTTTTTTTTTTAATGTAATGTTTTCCTTGATTTTTCGGTTCCAAATTTTTCATTAAATGCATGGCTACAAAGTATTGGAGAAGCCATTCTCCCTTTCATCATAGCGAAACGCTTACAATAATATTCAGGTCTTGGGGAACCCCTGCTAAAAAATTATTAAACAAGTAAAAAAGGCGCAAAGCACAGATACCTCAAGTAGTGGTACCCAATAGTCCAAGGGCAAAAGGTAAGAAGGTGTGTATATACATGCACACATAGAACTATATGGCAGGGTATCAGTCAGGGCAGCCACCAAGAAAACCAAAAGCCGGTATACTAGGAAAAAAAACAAGAGGGGAGCCTCTGAGTATGTATCATAAGAATAATTTAATAAACAACAACATCCACTCACATGGAGAACAGGTAAGTTGCATTCAAATCCGGTTGCTGGGCTGAAGAGATGAAAGTGGTACTGCAAGTCCTGTAAAGCTGGCACCACATCAGATCCGTGCAGGATGGCTGAGCACAGCGTGGTTTTCTTCTGTGATCCAGGTTTTGGCATTTGGCTTTGGTGTGCACTCTGTAGATTGAAAAGTAAACACGGCCGTGTATTCAGAGTGAGACTAAAGGAGCATCACAGCACGGCGCCCGGCAATGACATCACACACATGCGACATGTTTCGAAGCTAGCAAGCCATTGATGGAAAAAAGGCTGCACCTCTTTTTCAAGCATCTGAATCATATGCTTGAAAAAGAGGTGCAGCCCCCCCCCCCCCCCCATCAATGGCTTGCTAGCTTCGAAACATGTCGCATGTGTGTGATGTCATTGCCGGGCGCCGTGCTGTGATGCTCCTTTAGTCTCACTCTGAATACACGGCCGTGTTTACTTTTCAATCTACAGAGACAGAGTGCACACCAAAGCCACAGCGTGGCTTGCCATAACCACTGACTCTTGTCACTCTCTCCACTACACCTTTTACCTGGAACCCATTTTCTTATCAGATGGATTTTTCCTGATAGACTAAGATATGCCAAAACCTGGATCACTGAAGAAAACCACGCTGTGCTCAGCCATCCCACTCCATCCTGCACGGATCTGATGTGGTGCCAGCTTTACAGGACTTGCTGTGACTTGCAGTCCCACTTTCATCTCTTCAGCCCAGCAACCGGATTTGAATGCAACTTACCTGTTCTCCATGTGAGTGGATGTTGTCGTTTATTAAATTATTCTTATGATACATACTCAGAGGCGCCGCTCTTCTTGTTTTTAAAAAATGATTATACACACAAACTGTGGTACAGAAGCCACACCACAGTGGTTAATGATTACACTGGTGGTCGGTGGGAAAAAAATGCCCAGCTAGCATGATTATTGGTACACAGTAGTTAATTAACAAAAGAGGGGCTCCAATGGCCCCATGTAATTGACTTCCTTGTCACTGCCAAGTGGCATTGGTGCCAGAACTATGAAGGCACTATCAAGTGGCAGTTTAATTTGCTACTGCTAAAGGAAACACCAGAAATCTTTGGAGGTGCCCTGGCTACGAAAGGCTGTATTAGAGCAAAATAGTAAACCAAAAGCCTGGAAACTAACATTTGCAAAATACATAGTAGCAATTGCAGCCTTCATGTCGCCCTGAAGAAAGTTTTTTTTTTTTTAAAGCTGTACAAGAGATTTGACATTTGCATTATAAAAAAAAAAAAAAAAAAGTTATCACAAAAAAAAACATGAGAGATGTGTGGCTGATGCTGTTGCTTTCACTTTCAGTTCTCGGTGTAGTACACAGATCATAATAGGGCACTCGCTGTGCAGCGCTTTCATTCAGAAAAGGTCTTCTTTTGTTTACAGAATGCAAGGTGAGATTTTGGTGTTCATCTGCAAAATCAGCTACACGTCACCCATTTCATTAGTGGTACTTTTTTTCAAAGTGAAAAAGTCCAAAAACCAGAGTTAAACTATTTGCAGGCCACTAAAAGATGACCTCCACAAATCGATTGACTTTTGTACACCCAGCCTGTCCGTTTTTTCTGAATGATCAATGCCGCCGGCTATAGCTGGCAACACTGATCATTGCATCCCGACAACGGGGAAGGCTCCCCGCTGTCAGAATACAATAACTCAGTGGGAGAGATTCCCCTTCACATCAAGTGTCTAGATAGGGGGGAGTTGGGCTTTAACTGGTTTAGCTTTTCGGACATGCTACATACAGTTTTATCCAAAAAATTAACTGTTTAAGTGTTTGTAAACATTAAGAGCCGGTTCACTCTGGAGCGACTCAGCCGCCTGACAAGTCGCGCTCCACTCTGTTCAATAGAACCGTTCTAAAAAGGAGCGACGCAAGTCGCTCCGACTTAGAAAAAGGTTCTTGTACGACTTTGGGGGCGACTTGCATTGACTTTTATACAGAAGTAAATTTGCAAGTCGCCTCTGAAGTCGTCTTCAGGTCGCCTTGCCGAGTCGCCCCAAAGTCGTGCCGCCCCTGTGTGAATGGGCTCTTACAGACCACTTTTTACTACAGACAAGCCTATAAGGCTTACATGTAGCTACCGCGGATATCTCCTAAACCTACACGGTTTAGGAGATATCCCCTGTATCAGCACGTGCCGACGTCATCGGCACATGCTAAAGCAATGGCACGTTCATGCCGTTGCTTCAGCTAGTGTGCCCTTACCGGCGGCTCCCACGCGGGAGAAACATCATCGCGGCTCTGGCAAATCACTGCGCCAGAGCCCGCGATGTTCAAAAGCAACTCCGGGAGCGATGTCGCCGGCGCGTGGTACGGGGACTTAGATCTAAGGTGAGCATTTCATAATGAGCCAGTATGCTATGCATACTAGCCGATTATGCCTTTGTTTCGCAGTTTTTTTTTCATTGTGGACTTACTACCACTTTAAGCCCATGGTGATCAGTTTGTGCGGGTTTTGTATAGCTGGCTCACAACTTCAAAGTGAAAGTGATATGGCAACTCCATAGATTACGATAATTTTCACCAAGGGGGCGATGCGGTGCCCCACCTCCTTCCCCCGTGGTTCCTGGCCTCTCCCGCCAGGGCACACAACAGCCAGCTTCAGGTTAGAGAGCGAGGAATATATATGTCTCGCTCTCACATGGAACAAAGAAACTGGAAGAGAGGATGGTTTAGTCAATTCCGATTTCATATCCACCACCATTCCACTGGCTATACCAGCCGGGAAAACACCTAACTGAGCAGATCTGTGTTCGGTTATATGGAGGGGGGGGGGGGGGCAACTTTTATAGCCCTGTTGGGGGGCTTTAAAATATCAGGGGTCTTAAAAGACCCCTGACATCTCCCCTTTAAGACAGGGAAGGGGACTAGAGACACAGATTCCCCAGTCCCTTTCTCAGCAGTCTTAGCTACGCTGAAAATTAATGAAGATTCATAAACTGAAACATTGTAAAAACACAGGTTACGATGTTTCAAAAAAAATAAACACAACACAAAAATGCCAGTATGCCTGAAAACTGAGCGTCCATGTGTGAGAGGCCTTGCCTGCATGCTTATACCAACATTATTAGCAGGAACAAGATCATAAAATGTGTATTTGTCCCAGAAAAGGGTAATACGTGCACAGCTTAGGAGTATATATTTACTCAAAACTCTACTGTACACAGATGCTGTCAAACATCCAGTGTAAAGTGAGGGTGTTACACCACACCTAGATGACACAGCAATGACTGCCTAGAAGTGGATATACGCTGCGCTTACATAAACTTACACAAATCTATGAATATGGCTTTTGTGCATTCAGGGATTTAGGCCTTCTAACAAACTGAGGATCTTGGTGGCAGCGGCTGGCAGAAATATCCCAAGTAAGAAAACGCAAGTTATGTTCCGTAAAGACCTCGCATATATGTGAGCAAAATTCTACATCCTCTTCTAGCTGCCAATGTGTGTTTCAGTGTATGCATATAGATTTGTAAATTACTGCACGTAAAGTTTTTTTTACCACTTCCCTACCGCTGGACGTCCTGGAAATTAGGGTGGGATATCTGAATGATGCCTGCAGCTACAGGCATCATTCTTTGCAGCCGGCGATTCTGTGCACCATAAGAATGAACATAGCGGCAGTTCCACCGCTTGATCGTTCTTATAGGCGACAGGACGGGAGGTCCCTCCCGTGCCATCGGGACCCTGTATAACGAATCGGCCAGCCCCGGATGACAATGTTAGAGATTTCCGGTGATCAGATGGTCACCAGTCATCTCTATGATCGTCGGAGGCCCTGGCATGACGTCACGCCCTGGTACAAGGCAAAAGTAAACAAAGCCGCGATCGCGGCTGTCAGCATGAGATCTGTGAATTTGTAGAGAGATTTTTAAGTACCGAAGTTTGGCGCCATTCCAATTTTAAAGCGTGACATGAAAGGTATCTATTTACTTGGTGTAACATCTTTCACATTATAAATGAAAAATTACCGTTTTGTTATTTCTTAATTCACGAACCCCCCCCCCCCCAAAAAAAGGTGTTTAAAAATGATTGCGCAAATACTGTGCAAGATTAAAAAAATAAAATAAAAAATAAATTATGATTTTTACATGAAGGGGAGAAGTGCCAGAATAGGCCCGATAGGGAAGTGGTTAATTTAATTTTTTAACACTTTGCTGTGTTATGGATCTTTACACACCTGTGTACATTGTCCCATTGATCTCCCATTGATCAATGGGATTCAACTACCAGGTCCTGGCCTACACCGCCGAGCTGCGGCCTTCCTTTTCCTGTGCCTCCACTGCAGCCTCTCCTCCTCCGTGACCACGCTGCGGCCTTTCTTCTCCTGTGCCTACACTGCGGCCTCCCCTCCTTCATGCCCACACCGCAGGCCTCCCCTCTCCTATGCCTACGCTGCCAAGCACCAGCCACCTTTTTTCTCCTGTGCCTACACTGTCAAGCCGCGGCCTCCTCTCTTCTGTGCACACGCTGCCAGGCAGTGGCCCTTTTTTCTCCTGTGCCTATACTGCTGAGCTGTGGCCTCCCCTCCTCCATGCCGCAGGCCTCCCCTCTCCCGTGCCCATGCTGCCAAGCAGACACCTTTCTTCTCCTGTGCCTACACTGTCGAGCCGCGGCCTCCTCTCTTCCGTGCCCACGCCGCAGGCTTCTCCTCTACCGTGCCCAAGCTGCCGAGCAGCGCCCTTTCTTCTCCTGGGCATTCAGCCAGCTGAAGAGCTCTTAACCTGCCACAGTGCCTCCCAGCTTCCTTGGTTGCCCCCAACCTCCCATAATGTCCCCTCAAATCACACAAGCGGTTAAGAAGGGCCATAACACCCATGGTTGAGCCACGCTTTTGCCACTCCCCCATCCGCTTCAGCGGCCAGCAGTGTACACATGCCGCAGATGCAATGCTTTGCAGCAGAAACAATGCCCCCCCTGTTGCTCCTGGCAACCGTAATGGCCACCAAATGTGACCTATGCCTGCTCTGCAAGTGCCTCCCAACTGCATGCAGTTATGATATATCAATGGTGTGCTAGTGCAGGGTGTAAGGGGTTAAAACAGGCAGTGAGGAGGTGATAAACCACGCCTTTCAAATTCTCTCCAAACAAAGATCGCACAGAGAGTAAAGCTTGTGTGCACAAGTCCTAAGAGCCCTCATACACTACAGTGTCCCCCCTCCCCCCTCCATAGTGTCCCTAACACAACATCCCACAGCTGCTGCCCCCTCCCCCCCCCATTCAAGGAACCTCATCCCCCTACAAGGCTGCCAAGTCTCCTAACCCCCTCCAAACCCCCCCACAGCAACACACATCCAGATCAATAATATGTATTTTCTATCATTTCATTGAGCGAGTCCATTTTTTTATTTATATTTTTTAAGGGGGCGTGTGGGAAAATACAATAATACATCTGTAATCACATTCTTACAAAAAAAAAAAAAAGTAAATAATAAAAATATATTATATATATATATATATATATATCTCTCAATGTCTCAAACTGCTTTTTTTTTTGCCCTGTGTGTAAGAGACCTTATGCCTGGGTGTGACTTTACACAAGCATGGTGCATACCTGTGTACGGCCATTATTACTAAGGGCAGCTGAATGCTATAGGCACAGAAATATGCCTGCAATTCACTCCCCGGAGATATCCCAGCGTCCATGTGGCCTAACGTTTCCCCCACCCCCATAAAGCACAAGTATAGGAAGGTGTCCTTTATACCAGTACACTGCAGTCTGTACCTTTGTGTGGATAGATAGAAGATATGTCCCTATTGTCCCCGCACAGACATGGAGCTAGCATAGTAGGCAGGCTTGTATATGTAGGTAGAATGAGGAGCCCTCATCTAGTCCAACCTAACCCCTTGCTAGTCCCAGGCTGTCCACGTGATCAGGGCTCCGGGCCCCTGCTAGAAGAAGCAATGGTGCCGAGCCAGCAGGCGGCTACATAAGACTGCAGGGTCCTGCACCAATCCTACTACACCCACCGACCGACACTAAAACAAAGCGCCCCGATAATTAATGAATGCTTACCCCTCGTCATCCTCGGCCTTGCTGGCGTTAATCTTGCCGCCTTCGCCAGGTGCGCCGCCCTCGGCCTCGCTGGCAGAGGCCTCCTCCACCATGGTTTCGTCTTTCGTATCCTCTTCGGCCAACATGGCTAGCTAAAAAAAAAACAATGGCGAGCAATGAGCAGCTGCAGAGGGAAAGAGGGATAATGGCGTCTCCCCCACTGTGCCACTCCTCCTATACAGCCTGGCACCGCCTCTTCGCTCCCACAAATGGCGGCGCCATGGAGAACGCCCGAAATGGCCGCGAGGGAGAATATATTAATCCTACGGCCATTGTGGAGCCAATACAAAGCGCCTATAGGCTCGGGCGAGGCTAAAACCAGGAACAATACACGTACATGGCTCCTGAGGCGCCATTATAGTCCCCGACCCAGAGCACAGCATTTACATAACAGTCCAAAATAAAGAGCAGAGACAGGATTTCTGTGTGGAATACTGGCACTTTTTTTGGGGGGGTGTTCACAGGGTGTTCACAATTTAAGAAACACATAATAGACCCCATTCCAACCTGAGGGATTTGAGGCGCATAGCCCAAATAATCGCCTCAACATCAAGATTCTCATATCCAGTGGTGCCCGTTCTCTACCCGAGCATCGTGTTGCTTGAACCTGATCACTCGAAGCCCAAAGGGCTCATTCACATGCACAACATAGTCTATAGACCCCATTTATACCTGAGGGATTTGAAGCGTATCCCCAAAATAATCGCCTCGACATCAAGATTCACATTATATCCAGTGGTGCCCGTTCTCTACCTGAGCATCGTGTTGCTTGAACCTTATCACCCGAAGCCCAAAGGGCTCATTCACATGCACAACATAGTCTATAGACCCCATTTCCACCTGAGGGATTTGAAGCGCATCCCCCAAATAATCGCCTCAACATCAAGATTATCATTATTTTTAGTGGTGCCCGTTCTCTACCTGAGCGTAGTGTTGATTGAACCTTATCATTCGAAGCCCAAAGGGCTTATTCACATGCACATAGTAGTCTATAGACCCCATTTCCACCTGAGGGATTTGAAGCGAATCGCCCAAATAATCGCCTCAACATCAAGATTCCTATTATTTTTAGTTGTCACTCAAAGCCCAAAGGGCTCATTCACATGCACAGTAGGGACTGTCGCCCCCATGAAAAACAACCCAAGCATGGTATTTGATAGATGGCGACATATCGCCTCCTTACTGTCTGATTTAACCCTACGATCGCGTTGTAGCCCCGTAGATCTGCATGTTTCACATTTAATGGTACGACACTCTGAAAGGGACATGCCGTTTATGTTTTGCCACGTATGTTAGTTTTCAGGTAGGCGATAAAACCGCAGCTCAACTGCCTGTTTTTATTGCTGTCCCCCCCCCCGGCCAAACGTGTGAACAAGTACACACGCTTCTTTGGTGCTAAGTTGTGCATTGTTTGGCCCCCAGGCTGCTTTCACACTGAGGAGTTTTTCAAGTGCTTTAGCGTTAAAAAAAAGCGCATGAAAAGCTCTAGAAAATTACTTCCCTTTAAAATCAATGAATGTGTTCACAGTGGGGTGGTGTGCTTCTATTGCAGTTAAAAAAAATCCTGCTTGCAGCATTGCTGGAGCATGTTTGGGGAATTAAAAAAACTGTGCCAAAAACACACCTTCCCATTGAAAGTAATGGGAAAACACGGCAAAAACGCACCCACAATGCATTTTTCTATTCCGTTCATGGACGGACACAGCAACATTGACCTTAGGGTTATTTACCTTCCTTTCAGAAGAGACTAGGCAGAAAAAACAGCACTTTAAAGCGGAGTTCCGGCCACAATTTCACTTTTTAAATATAAATACCCCTGTAATACACAAGCTTAAAGTGGTTATAAACCCACTTTTTGTACTTTTACCTACAGGTAAGCCTACAACAAGGCTTACCTGTAGGTAAGGAGAATATCTCCTAAACCTGCACGGTTTAGGAGATATTCACCTCGCAATGCGCCGTTGCGCATGCGCAGGGGGGATCTACGGCGAAAGGACCAGCAGCCGCCGGACCTTGCCGAGTTTTAAATCTCCCGCGCGCACGCGCGGGAGTGACGTCATCGCCGCTCCAGCCAATCACAGCGCTGGAGCGGCGATACCCGGAAGACACGCCGAGGCAAGATGAAATCTCGCTCGGCGTGAACCAGGTAAGTGCTACGCACCTCGTTCCGAGGTAAGTATTTCATAATGAGCCAAAATGCGGTGCATATTAGCTGATTATGACTTTTCCCTTACAGGAGGAAAAAAAATTAAAAATTTTCATGCGGGTTTACAACCGCTTTAATGTATTCTAGTAAAGTTAGTCTGTAAACTAAGGTCTGTTTTGTTAGGTTGTTACAGCATTTAGACACTTTATAAAATAGAAATTGACTGGGGTCATCTTAAGTGTGTGCATCATGAAGCCAGACTGTATGACTTCCTGGATTTCAGCCTTGCAAATCTCGTACATGCTCAGTGCTGCACAAGCAGTGTCAGATCAGGTTTCAGCACCTGTGCTGTCCAAGTCACATGATTCTTTGAGACTGGGGAATGCACAGACTCCTGGAAAGTTACACCCACTACATTCCCAGGAGTCTGTGCGGTGTAGGTTAGGAAGCATTAAGCACCTAGGTGCAGGAAGTGGGAAGATTAACTATTCTGCCTAGCAACAACACTTTGAAGGCATCTAAAAAAAAAAAAATAATTCGTAAAGGACTAATGACATTTTTTTAAAACTACTGATGTAATATTATATTTATGGGTGGAACTCCACTTTAAGTGTTAAAAACACTTCTCTCAGTACAGCAACTTCCAGGGGGTGTGTCCCCCGGGTACATCCCACTCTTTGGAACATCCAGCCTCAGTTTTTTTCTGCCTAGCGTTAGGAGAATACATGGCCCTTCTGGAGCCCTTGTGCTCTGGAGATTTTTTGCGATTTTTCGCCTTTATTTTATTTTTTTCCTGCATTTTTGGATCCTGGGATCTACTATCAACTGCCGACTGGGTGACAGGCTGGATCTTGATCCTTGTAGTCCCCCCATGTTCGGCCATCGAGTGTGTGCCGCCCTTTAGCTAGGCTGTCCACGACATGCCCCGTTGCTCCAGGGGCGCCGGTGAGTTATATGCTACAGGGCACACATATGACCGGTCTCTATGGCTGTGTCACAGTGTGCCGGGCCGACAGCCATGCCGTATCTACCTGCGGACATTGGGTCTGTCTGGAATGCCTCCAGCCGGTGATCGCAGGATGGGTAAGTAGTATCCCCTTGCCTTGGCAGGGTGATTCGGCTGGTGCATTCCTGGGGAGGTTGTCTAAGGGTCCGCCCTGCTTTCCTCTCTCCCTTCCTCTCCCTCCTTCCCCGTTCTGGGTGGCGGCTGTGAGGTGGGAGGTCCACCTGGGGGGGGGGGGTTTACTGCCGGGGGGCTGTGCTGCTGTGGGGTACTGTTGTTTTTTATTGTGCTTATGTGCTGTGTATGCTGGACAGTGTCTGCTGTGTGTTACTGAGTGTTTTAAACACGTGTACGGCCTCCATTTTACCGGTGACGCAGTTCTATATGTCGGCGGCCATTTTCTTGTAGCCCACATGCTGTTTTTTTCTGCATGTCGGCGGCCATCTTGGAAAAGTTTTGGCCTCTAGTGTCTGGAATTACGGCACCAAAGCCACAGCATTCTTCCTGAGGGACGGCACAGCACGGACAGCGCTCTCAGCTCTGCACAGTAGTACAGCCTGTTTTTGGGTGGTGAGTCACCTGGGGGTCCCCTGCTCTCTGTGACAGCCGGGAGGGTGGCCTGTGGGTCCTGTTTTTTGCAGTACAATGCCAGAGTTAACCCTTAGTGCCCCTGCTCCTGGGACCTCGTGGATGCTATGACGGCAGTCCTTGAGGCGTTTGTTGCCAGGATTGCAGTGGAAAGTGGCCAGAAGGGGGGTAAAAAGCGCCCCCTCCCTGTGCCTGCTTCTGGGGATGTCTCTGACACGGAATCAGGCCCTGCTACTGCATCTGACCCTGGTTCTGTCATGTCGGATGATGCAGACTTAGCCCACACGGACAGTGAGGATGACTCTGCTTCAGGGTCAAAGCATGATAAGGGCCCTTTCACACTAGCGGACCGTATGTCCGCAATTTCATCCGTCCGTTTGGGGATGAAAACCAGACATACATGGGTCCCTATGTGATTACGGGTGTCAGCGGATGAACATTTGCAGACGGAAGAAATCCTATTTTTCTTCCGTCTGCCGGATCGGATGAACACGGACATACGGTCCGTGTTCGTCCGATCCCCCATAGAGGAGAGCGGAGGAAACACAGGGCGGTCCCTGCACAGTGTGCGGGGACCGCCCTGTCAGCTGCCAGCTCAGCTGGGATTTTACGGAGGATCCCCACTGAGCAAAGCGGACACACGGAGCGGATCATTACTCATCCGCTCCGTGTGAAAGAGCCCTAGGGAATTTAATGGAGCTCTTATCACTGCGGTGCGGGACACTGAAAAACTTGAGGATTTGGCGGAGGCATCAGACATGCCGGTCCTTTTTGGGTTCCGCAAGCCACCCCGCACCGCAAAAGTGTTTATTTGTGTTCCATATCTGGACAAACTGTTATACAAGGAATGGGAACGGCCGCAGAAAGTTTTTGCAGTACCAAAATACTTTGCGGTTCGTTACCCTTTTGAGGAGAATTTCCTAAAAAAGTGGGTATCTCCTCCGTCAGTGGACCCTCCAGTGTCCAGGCTGAACAAGGCCACCACGTTGCCTGTGGAAGGGGCTCCCGCATTTAAGGACCCCGCAGATAGGAGAGCTGAGGCTGTGGCCCGCTCCATAATCACAGTGGTGGGGTCGGCGGTGAGACCGGTTTTGGCTGGGGCTCTGGTGTCGCAGACACTTACCGAACGGGCTAAGTCCCTGGTGCAGGAGCTGGAGGCGCAGAATGCTTCTGAGACCTGCATGGAACTGGCCGATCAGTTGGTGCAAGGCCTAAAATTTGTCTGTGAGTCGGCCCTGGATACGCTCCCCTTGCTCTCCAGGGCCTCCGCCTACGCGGTGGTACTACGCCGCCTTGTGTGGCTAAAGTGTTGGTCTGCGGGCCAGTCCTCTAAGAAGGCCCTGGTGGACTTACCCTTTAAGGGTGAACGGCTTTTTGGGTTGTCCCTGGATGACATCATAAAAGATGCCACAGGCGGTAAGAGAACTCTGCTCCCGCAATCTGGGAAGGGTAAGGAGCCTTGCCGTAAGCAAGGGCCCTCATTTACAACCCCCAAGCGTTTTTTCTGCCCGCCAAGTGCGGCAGGAAAACGTTTCCAGGGTGCTAAGGCGTCCACTGAAGGGCAAAGGCGCCCCTGGTACCGCAAGCCCAACAAGCCTGCAGACAAGCCTGCCTCCGCATGAAGGTCTGCCCCCGCCCACATCTCGGGTGGGGAGCTGGCATCGCGAATTCGCAGCTCGCTGGAGGTCTCTTCTTTCCGACCGTTGGGTTTGCGAAGTAGTTTCCTCGGGGTTCTCTTGTCCACCAAACAGATTTTTTCCCTCCAACCTCCTGTCAGGGGCTGTCCAGGATCTGCTGGTCAGGGGAGTGATTGTGCCGGTTCCCTCAACGGAACGGTTTCAGGGGTTTTACTCCAATCTGTTTGTAGTCCGTCCAATCCTAGACCTCAAGGCCCTCAATTGCTTTGTCAAAGTGCAAAAATTTAGGATGGCGTTGATTCGCTCAGTAATAGCAGCGCTCCATCAGGGGGATTTCCTAGCATCCTTGGATATCAAGGACGCATACCTGCATATCCCAATATACGCAAAACACTAGAGGTTTCTGCGCTTTACGGTCGGGGAGGACCACTTTCAATTTGTGGCCCTCCTGTTTGGCCTGGCCTCAGCACCGCGGGTTTTCATCAAAGTGCTCGCCTCGATTCTGGCCCTGCTGCGGCAGTGTGGAATCGCTATCGTGGGATACCTGGACGACCTTCTTCTGAGAGCTTCCTCAAGCTCAGAGTTAGAAGAGGACGTGTCTATCACCTGTCAGACCCTCCGAGAATTCGGTTGGCTGCTGAATATCCAGAAGTCAGTACTGGTACCGTCTCAGCAGCTGGAATATCTGGGGTTGGTCCTGGATTCCTCAGAGGCGAGAGTTTTTCTCCCAACGGAAAAATTGCAGACTCTGCAATCTGCGGTGCAGCGGTTGGCGACCCAGAAATGGGAGTCGCGTCGCTTTTGCATGAGAGTGCTGGGTCTTATGGTGGCCTCTTTCGAGGCAGTTCCGTATGCCCAATTCCACACTTGAGTGTTGCAGAAAGAGATTCTGTCACGTTGGAACAAACTGCCTTTGTCTCTGGATTACCAGATTCGGGTGAGTTGACTGGTCAAGTCCTCCCTAGTGTGGTGGCTGACATCTCCGGTACTTCGGACCGGAAAATCGTTTCTGCCGGGTCATTGGATAGTGATCACGACGGATGCCAGCCTCTCTGACTGGGGGGGTATCTGGGGTGTCCAGTCAGCCCAGGGGCGCTGGACTCAGGAGGAGTCCCGCCTTCCAATCAATGTACTTTAGCTCCGAGCGATCAAGTTGTGTCTCTCCAAGTGGTCTCTGGATCTGCAAGGTCGACCGGTCAGAATCCAGTCCAACAACGCCGTGGCCGTGGAATACGTCAATCATCAGGAGGGCACGCGAAGCTCGGCTGCAGCGACGGAAGTCGCGCACATCCTCCGGTGGGCCAAAAGTTACGTTCTGGCTCTGTCGGCGGTGTACATTCCGGGGGTGCTGAACTGGCAAGCCGATTACCTAAGTCGCCAAAAGCTAGACCAAGGAGAATGGTCGCTACACCCGGTGGTGTTTCAGAGTCTGTGCCAAAAATGGGGCACTCCAGACGTGGACCTTCTAGCGTCCCGTCTCAATCGGAAGGTGTCACGATTCGTGACCAGGTCGAGGGACCCGTGGGGGGAAGCGTCAGACGCGTTGGTGGCACCTTGGGGGTCACTATCGCCTAATATACGCCTTCCCTCGCCTGCTGCGCAGGGTGGAAGCCGAGGGGATACCAACAATCCTGATCGCTCCGGATTGGCCACGTCGTCCCTGGTACACGGACCTGGTGCGTCTGGTGGCAGACGTCCCCTGGCCTCCACCCCTGAGAGTAGACCTTCTGTCGCAAGGTTCTATCTTTCACCCTGCTTTACAGTCGCTGGCTTGAACGGCTTGGCTGTTGAGAGCCAGGTGTTGAAGGACCGAGGTCTGTCGGGCTCGGTGATCTCTACCATGCTACGAGCATGGAAGTCCACTTCACGAAAGATTTACCATCGTAAGTGGAAGGCCTACATTTCTATGTGTGAAGAGATGAAGTGGCACCCCCGTACATACGTGATGTCCCGGATTCTGCTGTTTTTACAGCGTGGAATGGATCAGGCTCTCGCCTTAAGTACGGTTAAGAGTCAGATCTCGGCTCTAGCCGTCTACTTTCAGCGACCCTTGGCGGCGCACTCCTTGGTGCGTACGTTTGTGCAGGGGGTCTGGCATGTGGCCCCTCCTTTGCGTCCTCCACTGCCTCCATGGGACTTGAATTTAGTTATTTTGGTGCTTCAAGAAGCTCCGTTTGAGGACATTCGGAAGATTCCTTTGTTGACTCTGTCCCAGAAGGTGGTTTTTCTGTTGGCAATTACTTCGGTCAGACGGATATCTGAACTGGCGGCCTTGTCTTGCAAGGCTCCTTACTTAGTCATCCATGAGGATAAAGTGGTGCTGCGGTCACATCCATCATTCCTTCCAAAAGTTGTTTCGGCTTTTCACATTAATGAGGACATCGTTTTGCCATCCTTATGTCCTCGGCCGAAAAACCCGAAGGAGGCCACTTTGCATTCCTTGGACGTGGTTCGGGCCCTACGGGTGTACTTGTCTGCTACGGCTCCGTTTTGGAAGTCGAACTCACTGTTCGTGTCGGTGACTGGTCCTAAGAAAGGTCTGGCGGTTTGTCAGCCACCATTTCTAGGTGGATCAGACAGGTCGTGCTCCAGGCCTATGCCCTAAAGGGGCGGGCGCCTCCCTTTCAGGTTACGGCGCATTCGACCAGGGCGATTGGTGCCTCTTGGGCTTTCCGCCATCAAGCGTCTGTCTTACAGGTATGTAAGGCGGCGACCTGGTCATCAATCCACACCTTCTCAAAATTTTACAAGGTGGATGCGAGTGCATCTTTGTATGCCTCTTTTGGCCGCAAGGTTTTACAGGCGGCAGTTTAAGGTTGAAGTTCCTCCGTTGAGGAACTCTGGTTAATTTGGGGTGAAGCTTGGTTTGCTGTGTTTTTTTCCAGCCCTCGAAATTTTTTGAAACTGCTTGGGGATGTCCCTAAGGTCAATGCTGCTGTGTCCGTCCATGAACGGAAGAGAAAATAGGATTTTTGTACTCACCGTAAAATCCATTTCTCTGAGTTCATGGACAGACACAGCACCCACCCCTCCTTTGTTTGTACTGCTTGTCTACGAACTGAGGCTGGATGTTCCAGAGAGTGGGATGTACCCGGGGGACACGCCCCCTGGGAGGTGCTGTACTGAGAGAAGTGTTTTTAACACTTAAAGTGCTGTTTTTTCTGCCTAGTCACTCCTGAAAGGAAGGTATATAACCCTAAGGTCAATGCTGCTGTGTCCGTCCATGAACTCAGAGAAATGGATTTTACGGTGAGTACAAAAATCCTATTTTTGTGCATTTTTTTAGTCCTTTAAAAAACGCATATGCGTTCTTTGCCCCATCAGGTGAAAGTAGCCTTGCCTGGTACACACGATGAGATTATCGGATGAATGATCTGTTTTTTTTTGTTGTTTGTTTTTTTGCATGCTAGTCTCCATTTCGAAAATGAAGAGGTTACTAAAGTTATGAAAATTCTCGTATAACAGAATAAAAAATTTCATAAGTGATGTAATGTATTGTATTTGTATTGTATTTTCGAACAACTGTACTGTTTATACAAAATTCATACGATCTAGTTTCATAGAAGGAAAATTTTCATGCTTGTCCCATTGCATAATATTGGATGAACTGTCGTGATCGGCTCTCAAAAGCTGTTTACTAACGATCAGATTATCGTACAATTTTCTGATCGTGTGTACCGGCCATTAGAGACTTGAAACACTGGAAAAAGCACATAGCACATCCCCTCGTTTTGCCAACACGTTGCGATGCATCCCAAAATTATCCAACCTATATTTTCTAAGGGCTAGTTTACACTTGCATAGCTCCCAACTGTTCCTGATTTCGAGGGACTGTCCCTGATTTGGAGCAATGCCCCTCTGTCCCTCTTCCCCCTCATTTGTCCCTCATTTTGGTCTGATCTTTATAGTTGTATATAAAATGCACTTTTTATCTTTCAAAAAGAGTTTCCCATTGCTAAACCCTTTATCCAATCTCTAAATTGCTGCATTTGTACATTTTAAAAGCCAATATAAAGGAATAGTAGTGGTAAAAAAAAGGCCTTTAAGGGTGTGTGGCAGGGGGCGTGTCCTATGCCTACATACATGTTTGGTAGTAGGTGTCCCTCATTCCCATCTCAAAATGTTGGGAGGTATGCACTTCCTTCAAAACAAGGCTTCGGACATGCTTTGTTAAAGCTCTCTGAACGCCAGTCAAAGCCCCTGTCACTGAATAAAATGGTTGGCTTACAGTCCTGTTTACACCTGCTTCTGCTTGGTGCTTCGATGAGGCTTTAAAGGGGCTTCGGTGGAGCTTCGATGAGCCTTTGGTGGGGCTTTGATGAGGCTTTGGTGAAGCTTCGATGAGCCTTTGGTGGGGCTTCGATGAGGCATTGGTGAGGCTTCGGTGGGGCTTCAGTGGGTCTTTAAGCGAGCTTCGCCATAGACTTCTATGAAGGCTTTGAAGATGTTTTAAACACCAC
Source organism: Rana temporaria (assembly GCF_905171775.1). Lineage (NCBI taxonomy): Eukaryota > Metazoa > Chordata > Amphibia > Anura > Ranidae > Rana > Rana temporaria. The sequence continues at coordinate 421,222,643 of NC_053489.1, forward strand.
TGTAGTTACATGGGGTATAATTTTTTAAGCTAAATAAGCAAAAGCAAGGTGTAAACAGGACTGTAAGATAACCATTTTATTTAGTGACAGCGTTCAGAGAGCTTTTACAAAGCATGTCCGAAGCCATGTTTTGAAGCAATAGTAAACTACCAGTTCATGTGTGTTGAAGCGGAAACAAGTGTAAATGAGCCCTAAGGCAGCCCTCCACATTGCGCTCAAAGTGTGTGTTGTGGTGCACTGCAGAGCCAATGGGTTGCTGGTACTGTTGATTACAGTTGGGTGCTGCTCATGATGAATTGTACTGCAACGCACAGTAAAACATGTCAGTGCAACGTAAACGTGTGAACAGGTTCACATCTGAGCAATCTGAAGCTGGGTTCACATATGTTCGGCCGCGGTTCCCCGGCATGGGGTCTGGTGCGTTCCAGTTCATCGTTCCAGGTGCGAATCCGGTCCGAATTTTTGCCTAAATGCGAACCTGAACCAGGCCTAAACACGCACAGGACCCGGCAGAAGAGAAAAAGAACCGGAGAGCGGGAGAAGAGAGAGGAGAGGTCGGAAGAAGACCCCCCGAAGAAGGGAGAAGACCGGGCCGCTGCTGGCATAAGAGCTGAAAGAAGACATACCTGGCAGAAAACCCCCGAAGTCGGAAGAAGACCCCCGGAGCTGCCTAATAAACTACTTTAAAAACCTAATAGTGTAGTGTTTTTTTTTTTTTTTTTTTCTACCACCAGGTGAATGGGTAGGGGTACGATGTACCCCATACTCATTCACATAGGGTGGGGGGCCGGATCTGGGGGCCCCCTTATTAAAGGGGGCTCTCAGATTCCGATAAGCCTGCCGCCCGCAGACCCCGACAACCAACGGCCAGGGTTGTCGGGAAGAGGCCCTTGTCCCCATCAACATGAGGGCAAGGTGCTTTGGGGTGCGGGGCGCAGCCCCCCTGCCCCAAAGCACCAACCCCCCCATGTTGAGGGCATGTGGCCTGGTACAGTGTAGGAGGGGGGGCGCTCGCCCCCCTTTCTGACCTGCTAGGCTGCGTGCTCGGATAAGGGTCTGGTATGGATCCTGGGGGAACCCCCACGCCGTTTTTTTTTCGGTGTGGGGGATCCCCCTTAAGATCCATACCTCACGCAAATTTTTTTAACATTTTCGCGGGGGTTCCCCTTCAAGATTCTCCGCACATGACCCGCCTTGCAAGTCGGATCATCTTAATCCGACTTCTGGTGCCACCTCTATTCAAATCAATGGGCTCCCATAGGGAACCTTTGGTTTTGAATAGAGAGAGAAAAACGCGGCTGAAAACTAGCACGGCAAAACGTGCATTGAATTCAATGCAAAACAAGCTTTTTTTCCTGGCGTCTGTACTAGCTTTACAGCCCGTTTTTAAAAACGTCCATGGACATGAAGCCTAAATAAACATTATAAATATTTTTTCCCCTTTTTATAAGTGATAACATCCCTTCTGTTCTCAGCTGCATTAAGGGAGCTCAGAGAGCTGGGGGAGGAGAAACAGGATCTCCCCAGTGAATGGGAACACAGCTGAAGAACTGACCACGCTGTGCTCTCATGCCTAGTGTGGTTAATTTTTAGTAGGAAAGCAGGACTGACAGGAACACCAGAGATTTTACACAAAGCTAACCATACAAGGAGAACAGAATACCTTTTCATACAAGTACATGGTACAGCAGGCACATATCAAGAATGGGAAATGTTGGGTATACATACTATTTAATATAAATGAAAAGTAGGGAATGGTTCAGATACTTGTTGGCGTTGTGGAAAAGACGTAGGAACTTTCTTGCATATCTGGTGGGAATGTCCCCCAATCCTTAACTATTGGAGAAATGTTACTAAGTGGATCAAACATATCACAGAAACCACAATAAATCTAGATGCGGTTGCATGTCTGATCCACATTATTAATCACCTCACGATAAGTAAATACAAGAAAACTCTCACTAGACACCTACTAAATGCTGCTAAAACCCTTACACTGGAAATCAAAACAAACTCTGAAGGGTTACTTATATCTACAAAATGGAAGAAATTCTAGCTATGAAAAAGGAAAATAGTAACAGCTTCAATGAAATATGGTAACCATAGTTGCTGTTCACCTTCTCCGTTGAATATCAAACACTGTCTCTGTAAAGACAACCCGCTTCTATGTCCATCATTGTAATCCGTGTCATATAATACTGTAAAGTATTCAAATTACTCATTGTTATGAATGAACATGTACACTGTATCCCCTCTTTTTCTTATCCCCCTCCGCTAACCTTTTTCTCCCCCACTTTAAACCCCCCGCCCTGCCTCCCCTTCTTCCCTCTCCCCCCTTATTCCACTTTACCTTCTCTCCCAAAATAATATTTCAGATGTTGTTTTATAATTTTCAAACATTTGTACTCAACTATTTCAAATTGTGCCACATTATACTGTAAACCGACATATGTTTTTTTTTTGTCTGTACAAGACCACTGTATTTACTGTGATTAACTCCCAATAAATACCTTGATTGTGAAAAAGAAAAAAGAAAAGTAGCAGTGAGAAAAGCCCTGGTGTAATAAATTGACCAATTTGATGTTTTCATTTGTTGTGGTTGGCTTGAACCATTACCTACATATTCTGTAGTCCATCCTCCATCCTTCTCGTGGTAGAAAGCTGGGAAGAAAGATTATCACAGAAAGGTGAGAATAGAAACCTGCATTGTTAACAATTGTTAGCTAAGTTTGCTCCTTAGACAATATTGACTTTGACTCAACAGCAAAGTGTCACTAATGCCGTGTACACACGATCGGATTTCCGATGAAATAAAATCCGATGGAATTTACCGTCGGAATTCCGATGAAGCTGACTTTCATCAGTTATGAATAATGGGGGAAATGACTTTCATCAGTCTTGCCTACACACTATGGGGTAGATTCGGATACAATGGAGTATCTTTGTGCGGGGCGTAACGTATCTCAGATACGTTACGCCGCCGTAAATTAGGGCGCAAGTTCCGTATTCAGAAATAACTTGCGCCCTATGTTACGGCGGCGTAACGTATGTGGTGCGGCGTAAGCCCGCCTAATTCAAATGTGGATGATGTGGGCGTGTTTTATCCAAATGTAGTGTGACCCCACGTATTTGACGTTTTTTACAAACGGCGCATGCGCCGTTCGTGAAAGAATCCCAGTGCGCATGCTCAAAATTACGCCGCAAATCGTCATTGCTTTCAACGTGAACGTAAATTACGTCCAGCCCTATTCGCGAATGACTTACACAAACGACGTAAAATTTTCAAAATTGTATGCGGGAACGACGTCCATACTTAACATAGGATACGCCTCATATAGCAGGGGTAACTATACGCCGGAAAAAGCCTAACGTAAATGACGTAAAAAAATGCGCCGGGCAAACGTATGTTTCTGAATCGGCGTATCTACCTAATTTGCATATTTGACGCGTAAATATACGGAAGCGCCACCTGATCTATAAATCAGGCGCATAGATACGACGCCACACACTCAGAGATACGACGGCGTATCTGGAGATACGCCGTCGTATCTCCTACATGAATCTACCCCTATCAGACTAAATTCCGACCGTCCAAAACGCGGTGACATAAAACACAACGACGAGCCGAAAAAAATGAAGTTCAATGCTTCCGAGCATGCGTCGCCTTGATTCTGAGCATGCATGGATTTTTCTCCGATGGAATTCCACACAGACAATCGGAATTTCCTATCGTTTTTTTTTTGTCTGATGGGGCCCACACACGATCGTTTTTTCCGATGAAAAAAGTTCATCTCAATTTTTCCATTGGAAAAACGTTTGTGTGTACACGGCATAAGACTATTGAAATGTAGAAACATAGGGGCAGATTCCCGTAGATCGGCGTAAATGTCGGCGGGCGTAACGTATCTCATTTACGTTACTCCGCCGCAAGTTTTACAGGCAAGTGCTTTATTCACAAAGCACTTGCGTGTAAAGTTGCGGCGGCGTAGCGTAAATGACCCGGTAGGGGGCGTGTAGTATTTAAATTAAGCGCGTTCCCGCGCCGAACGTACTGTGCATGCGCCATCCGAAAAATATCCCAGGGTGCATTGCTCCAAATGACGTCGCAAGGACGTCATTGGTTTCGACATGAACGAAAATGGCGTCCAGCCCCATTCATGGAAGCCTTACGCAAACAACGTAAATTTATAAATTTTGACGCGGGAACGACGGCCATACTTAACATTGGTTGCCCCTCATATAGCAGGGACAACTTTACGCCGGAAAAACCTAACGTAAATGTCGTAAATTCACTGCGTCGGCCGCGCGTAGGTTCGGGAATTTGCGTATGTAGCTAATTTGCATACTCGACGGGGAAAATGACGGAGGCGACACCCAGCGGACAAAAAAATAATTGATCCGACGGCGTAAGAGCCTTACGCCTGTCGGATCTAATGGTTATCTATGCGTAACTGATTCTAAGAATCAGTCGCATAGATACGACGGCCCAGATTAGGACTTACGACGGCGTACATGGCGTTGCGCCGTCGTAAGCCCTTTGAGAATCTGGGTCATAGCTCCTATTTTTGTTTCTTTTGAAAACAAATCCCTCTACCCATATTTCCCCCTCATTTGTCTTTTGTTTCACTAAGTTATCTATGTTTCCATTCAGTCATATCCAACTCTTAATGATTGTATGGCCACACTAATAGGAACCATTTCCAAAACACTTGAGAGCCTTTTTCATAGAATTTTCTTGACAATTTATACGAGTTAGGTCACCAGATCTTTGTTTAACCCTCCCAGTTGCTTAACCACGTCACTACTGGCCCATAGTCATTTGACGTCCACAGAGGGGATCTCCCATCCTGGGTGGACGTCATATGACGTCCTGGGCTTTGTGCAGTGATATCTGAATGATGCCTGCAGATAGAGGCATCATTCAGATATCATTCTTTCGTGCCAACGATTCTGTGCACGATAAGAGCGATCATATCGGGGGTTTCGCCGCTTGATCATTCTTATAGGCGGCAAGAGGGGAAATCCCCCCTCCCGCCGCCATCCGGTGCTTCTCCGGGCTCTCCCGTGCCATCGTGCAGGCTAGGAAGCATATAGATGACTGGTGACCAGATGGTCACCAGTCATCTCTATGACCGTCGGAGGCCCGGGCGCGATGTGATGACGTCACGCCCGGGTACCCGGAAGTAAACAAAGCTGCGATTGCGGCTAGTAAGCATGAGATCGGTGAATTTCTTTTCACAATCTCATGCTTTCCAGCCTGGAGGAGAGATGTGGGTTCTTATTGACCCTGCATCTCTCCATAAAGAGGACCTGTCACTCACATTTCCTATTACAAGGGATGTTTACATTCCTTGTAATAGGAATAAAAGTGAAAACATTTTTTTTTTTGTAAAAAGGTGTCAAAATAAAATAAAAATTAAACGCCCCTGTCCCCGGTAGCTCGCGCGCAGAAGCGAACGCACAAGTCCCGCCCACATATGTAAACGCCGTTCAAACCACATATGTGAGGTATCGCCGCGTGCGTTAGAGTGCCAGCAACAATTCTCACACTGGACCTCCTCTGTAAATCTAAACTAGTAACCTGTAAAATATTTTCAAAACGAAGTTTGGCACCATTCCATTAGTGTGCGCAATTTTAAAGCGTAACATGTTAGGTATCTATTTACTCGGCGTAACATAATCTTTCATATTTTACAAAAAAATTGGGCTAACTTTAGTGTTTTGTTACTTTTTATATTGCGCAAATACCGTGCAAGATAAAATATTGTAAATACCGTTTTTTTTTTTCCCCAGGGTGTCTGCTAAACAAACATATATAATGTTTGGGGGCTCTGCGTAATTTTCTAGCAAAAGAAGGATGATTTGTACATGTAGGAGAGAAGTGCCAGAATAGGCCCGGTATTGAGGTGGGTATAAAAGCCCGGTATTAAAGGGGTTAACCTGGGATATGCATGCAGAATTTGATAACACATATGCATACCCAATTTTTATACATAAAATACAGCCAATTTAAAAAACAAAAACCAATTAACCTAATATGGTCTCTTTGGAGTGTGGGGGGGAAAAAAAAAGTACCCAGAGGAAGCCCACAGAAGCACACGGAGAACATTTAAACTGTCCTGGCTGAATTTCAAACCAAGGACCCTTGTGCTGCAAGACAGAAGTGAAAACCACTAAGCCACTGTACCACCCACTGTGATATATATATATAATAAACATGTCACACCTGCTCTGTGCAATGGTTTTGCACTCTAGTGCTTCTGCTGGCTCCTCCTCTTTGGCAAGTGCTCCCATAGCCAGCCGCTTGCTATCGAGGCACTCCTGCTGTCATGATCCTGAGCCGTACTCTTAAGCAGGTCATAGATGACACGATTATCTTTGCTATCACCCAGGGTGGAAAGAAAGATAATTGCATGATTTCCTATCAACACATTTGGTGTTGATGGGGTAATCTGTGCTGCGGAACTATGGTGTTCTGCCAGCAGGGAGCCATTTTTGGTTGGAACAACACAATGATTACTACTAGCAGCTATAGCTGCAGACAGCAATCGCATACAGATATAACAGGCAGGTTGTACTGAAGTTGATCAATGGATCAACTTCAGTACAACTAGCCTGCCCATAGATGGATCGAATCCAATTATGACCAGCTTAAGATGCAGACAATGTGGCTCGGCTCCACCCCCTGCTTATAGTCCAATGATGGCCGGGCAGGACCGCTCTAGATTCGGATGGACGTCATATGACTTCCTCCAATACTTGGCAGGCATGCACGCCATGGGGGGCGCACAGTATGGCAATCAGTGGTGAGCGGTGTCCCCCGGATACAGTACATCACTGATCATGGTAAAGAGCCAATGACAGTGACTCTTTACCACATTATTTCTGTGTCAAATCACAGCCGATCACAAATGTAAACAAGGACCAGTAAAGCCTAGTACAATTTTTGCCCCTAGAACACCTGAAGGTGCTGCATGGATGTTGGGCCTCTCTATGGGACCACGCTGTGAAAAAGTCTCACACATGTGGTACCTCCATACTCAGGAGGAGTAGCAGAATGTATGCAGAATGTATTTTGGGGTGTAATTATGGATAATCAGAAGTCAATGCTGTTTGTTAGAAATATATTAGAAATGTACACTCCTATGTAAAAAAAAAATATGTTTTAATTTTCTTTTCACATTTTCCAAAAACTTGTGGCAAAAAGAAATGACTTGTTCAAAGACTCATTATGCCTCAAAGAAAATATGTAGGGGTGTTTGTTTTCCAAAATGTGGTCAATTTGTGGGTGTTTCAATTGTCTTGGTGCTCCAGGGCCTTTAAAAATGTGATAGGTAGTCAGGCAATTAGATGTGTAATTATGCTATTAGAAGGTGTTCCATAGATGTTGAGCTTCTCTATGTGGCTGGACTGTGAAAAAGCATTACACATGTGGTATCCCCTTACTCAGGAGGAGTAGCAGAATGTGTTGGGGTTTAATTGCAAGTATGCCTATACCACGTGTGAGAAATAACTTGTCAATATGACAATTTCTTAATTTGCCAAAGAATTGTGGGAAAAAATTACAACAAAAAAGGGGTCTTTTGGGGGGTATTTGTTCTGTCCTGGCATTTTAGGGTCTGAAGAAATGAGATAGGCCGTCAGTACATCAGGATTGATAAATTTTCAGTGATAAATACTATAGCTTGTAGACTATAACTTTCACACAGATTATAATATACACTCATTTGGGTTATTTTTACCAAAGAAATGTACAAGTATTTGATCCCCTGCTGATTTTGTAAGTCTGCCCACTGACAAAGAAATGATCAGTCTATAATTTGAATGGTAGTTTTATTTTAACAGTGAGAGACACAGTAACAACAAAAATATCCAGAAAAACGCATTTCAAAAATTACAAATTGATTTGCATTTCCCTTTGAGGCTGGGTTCACACTACTACACTACTTTCATCCTACTTTGCTCTGCTACATTGGTCCTACATTTATCCTACATTGGTCCTACATCCATCCTACTTTCATGAACAGGATACTACTTTGGTCCGACTTCAATGATATTCAATGGGCCTGAAGTAGGATCAATGTAGGACCAAAAGTAGTACAGGGAGCATTTTCAAAGTCGGACCGACTTGTGTAGGACGCTACAAGACGCTCTCATAGGGAAACATTGAACACAGAGCAAAGTAGGATGAAAGTAGTGTAGTAGTGTGAACCCAGCCTTAGGCTGGGTTCACACTACTACACTACTTTCATCCTACTTTGCTCTGTGTTCAATGTTTCCCTATGAGAGCCATCTTAACTGGTCCTACACAAGTCGGTCCGACTTTGAAAATGCTCCCTGTATTACTTTTGGTCCTACATTGATCCTACTTCAACCCATTGAATATCATTGAAGTCGGACCAAAGTAGTATCCTGTTCATGAAAGTAGGATGGATGTAGGACCAATGTAGGATCAGTGTAGGACCAATGTAGCAGAGCAAAGTAGGATGAAAGTAGTGTAGTAGTGTGAACCCAGCCTGAGGCTGGGTTCAGGCTGGGTTCACACTACTACACTACTTTCATCCTACTTTGCTCTGTGTTCAATGTTTCCCTATGAGAGTGTCTTGTAGCGTCCTACACAAGTCGGTCCGACTTTGAAAATGCTCCCTGTACTACTTTTGGTCCTACATTGATCCTACTTCAGGCCCATTGAATATCATTGAAGTCGGACCAAAGTAGTATCCTGTTCATGAAAGTAGGATGGATGTAGGACCAATGTAGGATAAATGTAGGACCAATGTAGCAGAGCAAAGTAGGATGAAAGTAGTGTAGTAGGCTGGGTTCACACTACTACACTACTTTCATCCTACTTTGCTCGGTGTTCAATGTTTCCCTATGAGAGCGTCTTGTAGTGTCCTACATTGGTCCTACACAAGTCGGTCCGACTTTGAAAATGCTCCCTGTACTACTTTTGGTCCTACATTGATCCTACTTCAGGCCCATTGAATATCATTGAAGTCGGACCAAAGTAGTATCCTGTTCATGAAAGTAGGATGGATGTAGGACCAATGTAGGATAAATGTAGGACCAATGTAGCAGAGCAAAGTAGGATGAAAGTAGTGTAGTAGTGTGAACCCAGCCGTAGTGTGAACCCAGCCTCACACTACTACACTACTTTCATCCTACTTTGCTCTGCTACATTGGTCCTACACTGATCCTACATTGGTCCTACATTGATCCTACATTGGTCCTACATCCATCCTACTTTCATGAACAGGATACTACTTTGATCCGACTTTGTGATAGTCTGACTTGTTCTTTGACCAATCAAAACAATCCCAGTGTGAGATAAATTCCCTTTACTGCTGCTGTAATCACAAGTCGGATGTCAAAAGTCAGATGGTTAGGACAAGGCTCCTACTTTGGTCCGACTTCAATAATATTCAATGGGCTGAAGTAGGATCAATGTAGGACCAAAGTAGTACAGGGAGCATTTTCAAAGTCGGACCAACTTGTGTAGGACCAGTTAAGACAGCTCTCATAGGGAAACATTGATTTTCACACGTCATGCTACATGAGCTCCCAATGTAGGACGGTTGTAGGACAAGTGTGAACCCAGCCGAAGGCTGGGTTCACACTACTACACTACTTTCATCCTACTTTGCTCTGCTACATTGGTCCTACATTTATCCTACATTGGTCCTACATCCATCCTACTTTCATGAACAGGATACTACTTTGGTCCGACTTCAATGATATTCAATGGGCCTGAAGTAGGATCAATGTAGGACCAAAAGTAGTACAGGAAGCATTTTCAAAGTCGGACCGACTTGTGTAGAACGCTACAAGACGCTCTCATAGGGAAACATTGAACACAGAGCAAAGTAGGATGAAAGTAGTGTAGTAGTGTGAACCCAGCCTGAGGCTGGGTTCACACTACTACACTACTTTCATCCTACTTTGCTCTGCTACATTGGTCCTACATTTATCCTACATTGGTCCTACATCCATCCTACTTTCATGAACAGGATACTACTTTGGTCCGACTTCAATGATATTCAATGGGCCTGAAGTAGGATCAATGTAGGACCAAAAGTAGTACAGGGAGCATTTTCAAAGTCGGACCGACTTGTGTAGGATGCTACAAGACGCTCTCATAGGGAAACATTGAACACAGAGCAAAGTAGGATGAAAGTAGTGTAGTAGTGTGAACCCAGCCTCAGGCTGGGTTCACACTACTACACTACTTTGATCCTACTTTGCTCTGCTACATTGGTCCTACACTGATCCTACATTGGTCCTACATTGGTCCTACATTGATCCTACATTGGTCCTACATCCATCCTACTTTCATGAACAGGATACTACTTTGATCCGACTTTGTGATAGGCTGGGTTCACAGTACTACACTACTTTCATCCTACTTTGCTCTGTGTTCAATGTTTCCCTATGAGAGCGTCTTGTAGTGTCCTACACAAGTCGGTCCGACTTTGAAAATGCTCCCTGTACTACTTTTGGTCCTACATTGATCCTACTTCAGGCCCATTGAATATCATTGAAGTCGGACCAAAGTAGTATCCTGTTCATGAAAGTAGGATGGATGTAGGACCAATGTAGGATAAATGTAGGACCAATGTAGCAGAGCAAAGTAGGATGAAAGTAGTGTAGTAGTGTGAACCCAGCCATAGTCTGACTTGTTCTTTGACCAATCAAAACAATCCCAGGGTGAGATAAATTCCTTTTACTGCTGCTGTAATCACAAGTCGGATGTCAAAAGTCGGATGGTTAGGACAAGGCTCCTACTTTGATCCTACTTTAATGATATTCAATGGGCTGATGTAGGATCAAAGTAGGACCAAAGTAGTACAGGGAGTAGTTTCAGGCTGGGTTCACACTACTACACTACTTTCATCCTACTTTGCTCTGTGTTCAATGTTCCCTATGAGAGCATCTTGTAGTGTCCTACACAAGTCGGTCCGACTTTGAAAATGCTCCCTGTACTACTTTTGGTCATACATTGATCCTACTTCAGGCCCATTGAATATCATTGAAGTCGGACCAAAGTAGTATCCTGTTCATGAAAGTAGGATGGATGTAGGACCAATGTAGGATAAATGTAGGACCAATGTAGCAGAGCAAAGTAGGATGAAAGTAGTGTAGTAGTGTGAACCCAGCCTTAAAGTCGGACCGACTTGTGTAGGACCAGTTAAGACAGCTCTCATAGGGAAACATTGATTTTCACACGTCATGCTACATGAGCTCCCAATGTAGGACCGTTGTAGGACAAGTGTGAACCCAGCCTCAGGCTGGGTTCACACTACTACACTACTTTGATCCTACTTTGCTCTGCTACATTGGTCCTACACTGATCCTACATTGGTCCTACATTGGTCCTACATTGATCCTACATTGGTCCTACATCCATCCTACTTTCATGAACAGGATACTACTTTGATCCGACTTTGTGATAGTCTGACTTGTTCTTTGACCAATCAAAACAATCCCAGGGTGAGATAAATTCCTTTTACTGCTGCTGTAATCACAAGTCGGATGTCAAAAGTCGGATGGTTAGGACAAGGCTCCTACTTTGATCCTACTTTAATGATATTCAATGGGCTGATGTAGGATCAAAGTAGGACCAAAGTAGTACAGGGAGTAGTTTCAAAGTCGGACCGACTTGTGTAGGACCAGTTAAGACAGCTCTCATAGGGAAACATTGATTTTCACACGTCATGCTACATGAGCTCCCAATGTAGGACCGTTGTAGGACAAGTGTGAACCCAGCCTTAGGGAGTGCTCTTAATCTCAGATCGTTACCTGTATAGAAGACAGCTTGGAGCCATAAATCTTGCTGATTGATAGGGGATCAAGTACAATTTTTTTTTTAAATGCAAATCAATTTATAACTTTTTTGAAATGCGTTTTTCTGGATTTTTTTGTTGTTATACTGTCTCTCACTGTTATTATTATTATTATAATACAGGATTTATATAGCGCCATCAGTTTGCGCAGCGCTTTACAATGAAGGGATACACTACACCAACAGTACAATTCAAAACAAGAGGGTTAGAGAAACCCTGCTCCTGCGAGCTTACAATCTAAAAGGGAGGGGCTAGTGAAACAAAAGGTAGGGACTGTGAGGGATGAACTGATGAAGGCAGTAGAAGATTCGGTTGTTGGCTGGAGGCAGGATAGGCCACCCTGAAGAGATGAGTTTTTTAGAGATTGCCTAAAAGTGGACAGAATAGGAGATAGCCGGACAGATTGGGATAGTGCGTTCCAGAGGATGGGAGAGACTCTGTAGAAGTCCTGGAGACGAGCATGGGAGGAGGAGACAAGGGGGCAGATCCACAGAGCGAGTACGCCAGCGTATCTACTGATACGCCGGCATACTTTCAAATTACCCGCGTCGTATCTTTGGTTTGAATTCTCAAACCAAGATACGACAGCATCTGGGTTAGATCCGACAGGCGTATGGCTTCGTACGCCTTTGGATCTCAGATGCAATACTTCGGCGTCCGCTGGGTGGAGTTCTCGTCGTTTTCCGCGTGGAGTATGAAAATTAGCTATTTCCGCCGATCCACGAACGTACGCGCGGCCGTCGCATTCTCTTACGTCGTCTCTAGTCGGCTTTTTCCGGCGTATAGTTAAAGCTGCTGTTTTGCGGCGTATAGTTAGACATGCCATGTTAAGTATGGCCGTCGTTCCCGCGTTTATTTTGAATTTTTTTTTTTTGCGTAAGTCGTCCGTGAATCGGGATGAATTCACTTCTATGTTAAAAAAAATTACGTCCTTGCGACGTCATTTAGCGCAATGCACGGCGGATAATGTATGGGACGGCGCATGCGCAGTTCATTCGGTGCGGGGACGCGCTTCATTTAAATGAAACACGCCCCCTAATCGCCGATTTGAATTCCGTGACGTTACGCCGCTTGAGATAAACTACGCCACCGTAACGTATGGCGCAAATTCTTTATGGATTCGATTTAAAGCCAGGTAAGGTACGGCGGCGTAGCGTATCTCGGATACGATGCGCCAGGGCAGATCTTTGTGGATCTGCCACAAGGGATCTAGAGAGCAGAGGATCATGGGAGGAACGGAGAGGACGGTTTGAGTGATATTTGGAGACAAGATTGGTGATGTAACTCGGGGCAGAATTGTGAATGGCTTTGTATGTTATTGTTTTGAATTTAATTTTTTGGGCAATGGGAAGCCAGTGGAGGGATTGGCAGAGAGGAGTGGTGAACACTGAATGGTTGGTAAGGTGGATGAGTCTGGCAGCGGCATTCATGACAGACTGAAGAGGGGGATAGCTTGCTGAGAGGTAGGCCAATTAGGAGGGAGTTACAATAGTAAAGGCTAGAGATAACAAGAATGAATGAATGAATAATGGGGGAACTAATGCGCAAAACCACACTAACTAGAGCAATAGGTCCTAGAAAACTATAAGTAAGCTAAGCAGCAGCCACAACTAAAAAGTGCCCACACACTGGTAAGATAGTAAAAAGAGGGGGGGTTATGGCGCTTGCTAATGAACAAAAGACAGAATATTAAAAATAGACTGATCTAAAAATGTGCTCCACTCGCAATCCAACACTGAATCTGACAATTCTAAAGAGCCAGAAGGGATATTTCACTTCTAATTAATATTACCCACCATCAGTCTATCTAGAGGATGATGAGGGGGGTAAAATGAGTGATGTTTTTGTAAAAAAAACTTGAACCAATTAATAGTACGATGGGTGCCACCAATAATGCTGGCTTAGTAGCACAGCAGATTCTGCTGGCCTATTTCTGGGACCTGGGAGTACTAACCTGGGGGATTGGAGAGAATGAATGAATGACTTGTAAAGCACTACACATGCGAACTGAATCGCCTCTAGGCGCTTTTTGCAGCCAGTGTCTTCCTGGCTGGTGCGGTCTTTTACCCCCTAGGATCTTGACACGCTTGGGACACACAGTCGTACGCACATATATACATATATATACTGGGCCAATTTGGCCAGGATCCAATTAACCTACCAGCATGTCTTTGGAGTGTGGGAGGAAACCGGAGTACCCGGAGGAAACCCACACAGACACAGGGAGAACATGCAAACTCCAAGCAGATGGTGTCGTGGTCGGGATTTAAACCAGCGACCCTTTTGCTGCTAGGTGAAAGTGCTAACCACTACACCACAAGGGAGTGAATAAGTTGCTTAGTGGTCTTGACGGTTAGAAAGGAGCGTATTTTGGAGATGTTTGGAAAGCTGACAATAGGCCTGGGCAGCAAGTAGGTAAAAGTGCCCAGTATTGAAGTGGTTAAAAATCACACTATTCCTGGTCGTCCTACGGCGGCACACAATGGGTTAAGCTTCCATCTAACCCCTGGAGGAAGAAAACTTAAACAAGCAGTGAGACAAGTTTAAATTGATTAATTGAACACAGCAAGACTACCTGTCCTGCCCCTATAAATTCCCCCCAAGAACACACACAGACGTATTTTATTTTTCTTCTACCTACAGATGAAGAATTCGTGAGGCAAGTGCTCACACCCGGTGCTTCTGGGTTGCTCAGCGTAGGGGCGGCCGTATACCGGATGCTATCTCCGGTCCCTCAGCCTGCACCCCGACATCCCTCGGTCCGGTATAGGAAGCCGCCATGTTTTCCCGTCGAAAAGACCGGTACGAGATGGACACCGAGGGTGTATACACGCCGCAGTACCGGAAGTCTCCGGAAAGGTCGGCGCAGTGTTATGACGCACTTCCGGGAGTGCCGGAGTTCGCGTCAGCAATGGGGACCACAAGCGGAGGAACATGGCTGCAAGGTAAATTACAATTTTGCTTCCACTGATAGTTTGATGTACGGGCAGCCGGAATTGTTTGTGTGGGATCCCAGGGCCTTCCCTCTATCCGTGTCATTTCCTGTTTTGGGGCCTTTTCTGACTGGTGGGATCTGCAATCGCTGCACTCCTAGGCAGCAGATCCCTTGGCCGGTCAGAGGTAAGACACTGTCTGAGGTTTGTCTCTCTGTGTTCTTTTTCTGCAATTGTATTACAGAAGTGGGGGCCTTTCTCTGTTTGTTTTTCCAGATGGCTCCCTCTGGTAAAGCTACAAGGAAGTCTAGACATAATATGTGCAGCAAATGTGAACAACCTTTGCCAGAATCATATACTAGAGACACCTGTGAAACTTGCTTGAATCAATCAGATAGAGGGCAGACCAATGCTTTCCTAGCCTGGTTTAAAGATGAGATGTGTAATACCTTTAAAGAACTTAAAGACTCCCTGGGGCAAAGGAAAAGAAAGAGGGTTCCCAGAGATGTGTCCCCTGCTGCACCCAACACTTCTGGGGAATCTTCTGCCTTTTCATCCAGTCCGGAAGTATTATTCGACGATTTGGATGATGATTTATACTTATTGCCCAGGGATAAGTTTCCCAAATTACTCTCTGCAGTAAAGGACACTATAGAGTCTTCTAAAGACATGTCAGCCAGACCAAAGAAGGATCAGTTGTACTACTTTCCACAGATCCCGGATATGAGATTGCCTTCTCACCCTATTTTAAATGACTGGTTTAAGAAGGACTGGGCCAACCCTGATAGAAGGTCTGACGTGGGGGCCCGCTTTAAAACTACATATAGGTTGGACCCCAAATGTTCATCCGAATGGGAGAATCCACCTAAGCTTGATCTGGCGGCTGCCCGGATGGTTAAAAAATCTCTATTTCCCTCAGACGAATCCTCCAAATTGTCCGACCCATTAGAGCGCAAGGCAGATGGCCTGGCTAAAAAGAACTACCTAGCCGCAGCTTCCGCTTCCAAGGTAGCGGCATCCTCAGTTCCTGTAGCTAGAGCTCTTAGGATCTGGCTGAGCCAATTATCTCTGGATATAGAAGAGGGAGTGTCCAGGGACTCTTTGCTGAAAGGGGTTGACATGATGAAGTCTGCTGCGGAATTTTTGTGTGATGCACCTGTGGATATTCTGAAGTTTTCGTCCAGATCCCTCGCTTTGTCCAACGCAACCAGGAGAGCGCTTTGGATAAAGCAGTGGACGGGTGACATGCCATCCAAGTTTAGTTTCATTAACATGCCTTTTCATCCTTCTTCTATGTTTGGTCCTCATCTAAAAGATATTCTCAAATCTTACAATGAGGAAAAAGACGCTGCTTTTCCCTTAGAGAAGAAAAAGTCTAATAAGCCATTTTTTGGGAGATCCAGATTCTCCCCAAGAAGGAACTATTCCTTTCGGGGCAGAAGATCCTACTATAAAAAAAGGCAGGATCCGGCGACAGCCAAGAAGCAGCCCTTTAATAAACCCAAGGAATCTTGACGCCATCAGCACCTCTCCTCCAGTGGGGGGGCAGGCTGAGGTTTTTTTCTCAGGTCTGGCGAAAGACGTCATCGGACTCCTGGGTGACGGACATAATCACAAGAGGGTACTCTCTGGAGCTGAGTTCTTTCCCACCTCAGAAGTTCATGCTCAACAAACCCTCCAATCCAGTAGTTCTAGAGTTAGTAGAAGACTTCATAAGAAAGCACGCTCTAGAAAGAGTTCCAGATCAAGAGAAATTCCAAGGTCTCTACTCCCCGATATTTCCGGTACCCAAAGCCTCGGGAGGATGGAGGCTAGTAATAGACCTGTCTTATCTAAATCAGTTTTTTGTCAAACACAAATTCAGAATGGAGTCAATTCGGTCTGCCATCGCGAACGTGGAAAGAGGAGACTTCCTAGCGTCAATCGACCTTCAGGATGCATACTTGCATATCCCTATCCTCAGAGCACACTGGAAATATCTTCGGATCGCTCTCCTCCTCGATCACCAGATTCTCCATTTTCAATTCACATGCCTTCCATTTGGCATCACCTCGGCGCCTCGAGTTTTTACGAAAGTGGTGGTGGTCCTGACTGCGGCTCTGCGGTTACAGGGGATATGTGTTACTCCCTATCTAGACGACTGGCTAGTCAGGGCCCCCTCAGAAGCCGTCTTGAAGCAACATCTTCACAAGACTCTTCAAATGCTAGATACCCACGGGTTCTTAGTGAACGTGAAAAAGTCTTCTCTGGACCCTACTCCAGTCATTTCCTACCTTGGGTTCACGATAGACACCTTTCTAATGAAGTTGTCCCTCTCAGATCAGAGGACTACCAATCTCCAACGGGCGGTGCAAGGTCTCCTGCAAACCGATCACTGCTCAGTGAGGAAAGCGATGAGAATACTAGGAATGATGACATCATCCTTAGAAGCTGTTCCATGGGCCAGGGCTCATTTCAGGATGCTACAAAACTGCATTTTGACCCAGTGGGACAAGAGCCGAGACTCTTTGGAGAGGAATATCAACATTTCTCTTCCAGTGAAGAAAGATCTCCTGTGGTGGTTGCACCCTCAACGCTTCCTACAGGGCAGATCTCTCAAAACTCCGATTCAGACGGTCCTCACCTCGGATGCCTCAGGCTCAGCCTGGGGTGCCCATGTAGAGGATCATTGGGTACAAGAAGCCTGGTCACAGAAGGAGCTTCAAATGTCATCGAATTTGAAAGAGCTCACGGCGATCAGGAAAGCGCTCATCCATTTCAAGTCCAAGGTTCTCCACAAGGCTGTTCAGGTACAATCAGACAACTTAGCTGCAGTGTTCTACCTGAACAAACAGGGGGGCACACGAAGCCCCTCCATGCAGAGGAATGTGCCCTCATCATGCGCTGGGCGGAGGAGAACCTCCTTTCCCTATCGGCCATCCACATCAGAGGAGTGGACAATGTGAGAGCGGATTGGCTCAGCAGGAATTCGATCTGCCCGGGAGAGTGGGAGCTGAACCCTCTGGTCTTCAGGAAGATCACGTCCATGTGGGGTCTGCCAGATTTGGATGCTATGGCCAACTCTCGGAACAAGAAGCTTCTCCAGTTCTGCTCCCTATCCAGAGTGGGGAACCCGCTAGCGATAGACGCTCTGTCAATAAACTGGAAGAAGTTTTTCGTCTATATCTTTCCCCCGATTCCGATGATCCCGAAAGTGCTGCAGAAAATTCGGGACGAGAAGGTGAGGGCAATAGCAATCCTGCCATTTTGGCCCAGGAGGGCATGGTTCCCGCTAGCCTTGAATATGGCAAAGAATCAGGTCTGGAAATTACCCATCCAGAAGGACCTTCTTCTTCAATCGGAGATGCTCCATCCAGACCTCGGGAAACTCCAGCTTGCGGCATGGAATTTGAACTCAGAGCCTTGACGGCTCAAGGCCTATCTCAGGAGGTTATAGCTACCCTTCTAGCCTCTAGGAAGCCTGCTACCCTGAAGGTCTACAATAGAGTGTGGACCCTCTACTCGGCCTGGTGCGTCAGGAATTCATCTTCTCCTGAGCAAGTGGCGTCTCTCTTGCAGTTCTTACAAGAGGGCTTCCAAAAGGGTCTGAAGCCGAACACTCTGAGGGTACAGCTGACCGCCATTAACTCCTGCCTGAACGGAATATTTTCAAAAACACCTCTCGTCAGCAGGTTTTTCAGAGCAATTATTAAATTACGACCATCCTTCCATAAGCCATTACCAGCTTGGAGCTTACCTTTAGTGCTAAAAAGGCTAACATCACCTCCCTTCGAGCCTCTGGAGAGTTCATCCTTAAGGTTCCTCACTTTCAAATGTATCTTTCTGGTAGCGATTACATCCGCCAGAAGAATAAGTGAGCTTCAGGCCCTGTCATCCAAAGAACCCTATCTCAGGTTGCTTTCGGATGCAGTTGTTCTAAGAACTATGCCGGGTTTCCTTCCCAAGGTCTCCACGTCCACGAATGTCAATCAGGAAATTGTTTTGCCTGTGTTTGAAGATGATTCTGAGGATGACCTACACCTTTTGGATGTAAAGAGAACCATATCTACTTACTTACAGAGAACCTCGGAGTTCAGACAGTCTGAGGCCCTGTTCCTACAGTTCCAAGGGCCAAACAAGGGGAAAAAAGCGAGTAAATCTTCGCTAGCAAGATGGATAAGAGACACCATCAAACATTGTTATTTTCTGGAAGACAAAGAATCCCCTCTTCTTTTGAAAGCTCACTCTACAAGGTCTACAGCTGCGTCTTGGGCTGAGAGGTATCATGTTCCAATGGACCAGATCTGTAAGGCAGCTACGTGGGCTTCACCGAACACGTTCATAAAACACTACAGAATCGATGTAGTATCGTCCGAGGGATCGGCCTTTGGCTCGAGAGTGCTTCAGGGTGCCTTAAAACATTGATATCCCTCCCTTTCTTTCTTGCACTGCTTTGCAAATCCCATTGTGTGCCGCCGTAGGACGACCAGGAATAGGAAAATTTATTCTTACCTGAAATTTTCTTTTCCTGTAGTCCGTAGGCGGCACAGGTTTTCCCTCCCATTAAAATTACTCTATTGCTGCATAAGATACGTCTGTGTGTGTTCTTGGGGGGAATTTATAGGGGCAGGACAGGTAGTCTTGCTGTGTTCAATTAATCAATTTAAACTTGTCTCACTGCTTGTTTAAGTTTTCTTCCTCCAGGGGTTAGATGGAAGCTTAACCCATTGTGTGCCGCCTACGGACTACAGGAAAAGAAAATTTCAGGTAAGAATAAATTTTCCTATTCTTAGCCAGCTTCTTCTTCCTTCTTGTTTGTCGGCCCACCAATCTCCTTTACAGTAATCTCATACAGCATCCAAGAAATGTGGCACATGATGATGTCCCTCGTCTCATGCATGCGCCGTAAAAAAAAAAATCAAGCCACTCCCTGCTTCCAAGATTTTGCCGTTTAGGAACAAGATCTGTCTGTCTGGGGTGCATCTGTGGAGTTGAGTTCAACAGTGCCTGAGAACAACCAAGAACAGAAACACATTAAAGCGGATCTCCCACCCCAAAAACTTTTTTTTTTTTAATGGCTCTTTAAAAGTATAATGACCCGAATTAGCGCTACTCACATGTACTGTCTCCCCCGGCCGCTCCGCTGCTATACAGTGGCAAATAACAACTTATATTCCTCCATCCGGTTCCTGCTCCATTTTAACTGTGGGCATAAGCCCACAGCTCGGCACTTCCTTGTTGCGGTGGATCTGTCTAATGGAGAGATTTCAAATGCCCGCCCTCCTTCCATTGTTTAGATCGCGCGTCACTTCCTGCTGGACGAAGTCCCGCGATGTTTCCTCTAACACGGGCCAAATATGATAACAAGGGAGCTATGACACAAGCTCCCAGAAGACACTGCGCGGGACAGGAAAGAATGGAAAACCCGACGGAAACCCGATGTCTGCAGACCGGAAGCCTATCTTGGTTATAAGGTACAGTAAACGTTTTTTTAGATGCACATAATGGATACAGCATTGTTCAGGAGCATTATTAAGTTTGAGATTATGTTTTATTTAGGGTGCAGATCCGCTTTAAAGTGAGTAAAAGCAAAAATAATTTTACAAATACCTGGTAGATGATTTCACATGGCCAAGCAGAACTTACAGTTCAAACAAATTTGGGTAAGTGGTAAAGGTGTTCTCTTAAAAAAAATATTTTAAAAGATGTCCCTCTTTCCATCTTTCCATTTCAAGAAAGGCAGCTCCATCACCAGAAATATTTGTTGCAACATAAGGGAGAAATAGTAAACCCTTAATTGTAGCGGCTTGAAGTGATTTGATACTCAAGTCTGTTAAAAGTGCAGGTATCTGATGACAGCCATCCCATGTGTAAACACCTGGATATGTGCCACCAAATGCAAAGAATTTTGGCACAATCTGTAGGCAAATAAAATAGCAGAGACTACCAACCAAAAAAAAAAAAAATACTCAGCAGGCTGCCAAATACTCATTCATATACTTTCATATAATCCAGAATTTCATTAATATAATTTAAAACACAAAGTGCCAGATAATATATTTTCAGTAAAGTGAACCCAAACTGAACAAGTTTCTAAAGTAACACTAATGAAGTGCATGTGGTGCCTATAAGTACTTGTGTGATCAAAAGACCACCATTTCCTTATGCAGCCCACTTAAGCCGTGTACACACGATCGGAATTTCCGATGGAATAAAATCCGATGGAATTTTCCAATGAAGCTGACTTCCATCAGTCTTGCATACACACTGTCAGACTAAATTCCGACCGTCCAAAACGCAGGACGTAAAACACTACGACAAGCCGAGAAAATTTTATTTCAATGTTTCCGATCATGCGTCGACTTGATTCTTGTTTTTTTCTCTGTCGGAGTTGCACACAGACAATAGGAATTTCCTATTGTGTTTTTTTTTCCATCGGAAAAAATTAAAACATGTTCTATTTCTAAACACCGACGGAAAAAAGTCCGATGGGGCCCACACACAATCAGAATTTCCGATGAAAAAAGTGCATCTGACTTTTTTCATCGGAAATTCCAATTGTGTGAATGCGGCATTAGATCACAATCTCAGGCTGCACATCAAGGCTTTTGATTTCTTCTCAAATTCAAATTCATCTCCACTTCTGTCTCCTGTCAAATGCCAGAGGCTTTACTACTGTCTGAAGTTCTGGCATTTGACAGTTGAATGACAGGGGGGTCTAAAGCGGAACTTTAAAGTGAAACTAAGGGTCCTTTAACACGGAGCGGACCGTTTCTGTGTCCGCTCCGTGTGTCCGCCAAAGCTCAGCGGGGATCATCCGTCATCCCCGCTGAGCTGTCGGCGGATAGGGCGGTCCCCGCACACAGTGCAGAGACCACCCTGTCTCTGCTCCGCTCTCCCCTATGGGGGATCGGATGCAGACGGACCGTCTGTCCTTCTGCATCCGATCCGTTCCGCCGGACGGAAGAAAAATAGGGTTTCTTCCGTTCGCAAAAGCGGATCCCGACGGACGCGGATGGTCGCGGACGTTAGCGGATGCTCCATCCGCTAACGGACGCGATCCCACAGGGATTCATTACAAGTCCGTAAACGGACTTGTAATGAACGGACGAACGGTCCTCTAGTGTGAAAGGACCCTAATTCCATCGATTTAACTGTCTCTCAAAACTGTTTTCAAGGCATGCCATGAATGATAACTGTCACAGTTGCTTGTGCTCTCAACCAAACTGTCAAGCAATAAAATGGCTGGATACATAACTGATCACATGCAGCACAATGGCAACCACTGGCTAAGATAACAACTTCCCTGGCTGTTAAGGATAGGAGGGTTGAGTTCCGCTTACAATGTACAATTAAATAAAGACAACCAGGCAGGCTTCATAAAGAGTGTCTAATGCCTTGTACACACGATTGGAATTTCCGATGGAAAAAGTCAGACGGAATTTTTTCATCGGATATTCTGACCGTGTGTGTGCCCCATCAAAGTTTTTCCATCGGAAATTCCGATGGACTTAGAAAGAGAGCATGTTCTCTTTTTTTCCGATGAAAAAAATTTTGATTGGAAATTCCGTTCGTCTGTATGGAACTCCGACGGAGAAAAAAACATGCATGCTCAGAATCAAGTCGACGCATGCTCGGAAGCATTGAACTTCATTTTTCTTGGCTCGTCATAGTGTTGTACGTCACCGCATTTTGGACGGTCGGAATTTGGTGTGTATGCAAAACAGCTTGAACAGAATTCCGTCAGAAAAATCCGTCGGCGTTTATGCCGACGGAAATTCTAAACGTGTGTACAAGGCATTAGACACTCTTTATGAAGCCTGCCTGGTTGTCTTTATTTAATTGTACATTGTAAGCGGAACTCAACCCTCCTATCCTTAACAGCCAGGGAAGTTGTTATCTTAGCCAGTGGTTGCCATTGTGCTGCATGTGATCAGTTATGTATCCAGCCATTTTATTGCTTGACAGTTAGGTTGAGAGCACAAGCAACTGTGACAGTTCCAACATGTCCGTTGCAAGTTAGAAGCAGGTACATGAATTCATGGCAAGCATCATGTGTGGAGGCACACTAATGCCTTGTACACACGATTGGTTTTCGTGAGAGGAAAAGTGCGATGTGAGGTTTTTGTCAGGAAAACCGACTGTGTGTATGCTCCATCACACTTTTTCTGTCAGTTTTCCTGCCAAGAAAAGATTGAGAGCAGGATCTCAATTTTCGTGACAGGAAAAATTCCTATTGTGAATCGCGTTCGTCTGTAAGCAATTAGGACGCGGAAAAAAAACGTGCATGCTCAGAATCAGGCAGAAGAGCCAAACTGCGTATTGGACTTCATTGATCTCGGCTCGTTGTACGTGTTATACAGTATGTCACCGCTAGGGATCAGCCGAACACCCCCCGTTCGGTTCACATGAGAACCTTCGAACGGACCGAACGTTCGCGTGAACTTTAGAACCCCATTAAAGTCTATGGGACTCGAACGTTCAAAATCAAAAGTGCTAATTTTAAAGGCTAATATGCAAGTTATTGTCCTAAAAAGGGTTTGGGGACCCAGGTCCAGGGAACATGTATCAATGCAAAAAAAAAGTTTTAAAAATGGCCGTTTTTCCGGGAGCAGTGATTTTAATGATGCTTAACCACTTCCCGCCCGGCCTATGGCCGATTTACGTCCGGGAAGTGGTTATGAAATCCTGACAGGACGTTCTAGAACGTCCTGCAGGATTTCATGCCGCGCGCGCCCGTGGGGGCGCGCATCGCGGCGATCGGTGATGCGGGGTGTCAGTCTGACACCCTGCATCTCCGATCTCGGTAAAGAGCCTCCGGCGGAGACTCTTTACCACGTGATCAGCCGTGTCCAACCACGGCTGATCACGATGTAAACAGGAAGAGCCGCCGATGGCTCTTCCTCACTCGCGTCTGACAGACGCGAGGAGAGGATAGCCGATCGGCGGCTCTCCTGACAGGGGGGGTTAGCGCTGATTGTTTATCAGCGCAGCCCCCCCTCGGATCGCCACACTGGACCACCAGGGATGCCCACCCTGGAGCACCAGGGTGGGCAAAAAAAAAAAAATGACAGAAAAAAAAATGACAGAAAAAAAAAAAAAAAAAAAAGCATAAAGAAAAAAAAAAGATGCCAGTCAGTGCCCACAAATGGGCACTGACTGGCAACCTGGCAAAAATCAGTGCTGCCACCCCAGTGTCCATCAGCGCCACCCCAGTGTCCATCAGCGCCACCCCAGTGTCCATCAGTGCCACCCCAGTGCCACCCCACAGTGCCCATCCATGCCCAGTGCCCACCTATCAGTGCCCATCTGTGCCACCCATAAGTATCCATCAGTGCCGCCCATGAGTGCCCATCTGTGCCGCCTATGAGTGCCCAGTGCCGCCCATGAGTGCCCATCAGTGCCGCCTATGTGTGCCCATCAGTGCCGCCTATGTGTGCCCATCAGTGCCGCCTATGTGTGCCCATCAGTGCCGCCTATGTGTGCCCATCAGTGCCGCCTATGTGTGCCCATCAGTGTCGCATACCAGCGCCGCCAATCAGTGCCACCTCATCTGTGCCCGTCAGTACTACCTCATCGATGTCCATCAGTGCCATCTCATCGGTGCCCATTAGTGCCGCCATATCAGTGCCCGTAATTGAAAGAGAAAACTTATTTACAAAAAAATTAACAGAAAAAAATAAAAACGTAATTTTTTTTCCAAATTTTCAGCCTTTTTTTAGTTGTTGCGCAAAAAAAAAAATCGCAGAGGTGATCGAATACCACCAAAAGAAAGCTCTATTTGTGGGGAAAAAAGGACGCCAATTTTGTTTGGGTACAGTGTAGCATGACCGCGCAATTGCCATTCAAAGTGCGACAGTGCTGAAAGCTGAAAATTGGCTTGGGCGGGAAGCTGCGTAAGTACCTGGTATGGAAGTGGTTAAAGTGTAAAAAAAAGTGAAATATTCCTTTAAATATCATACCTGCTGGGTGCCTATAGTATGCCTGTAAAGTGGCATGTGTTTCCTGTGTTTAGGACTGTCCCTGCACAAGATGACATTTCTATAGGAAAAAAAGTCATTTAAAACTGCTTGCGGCTTTAATGTAATGTCTGGTCCCGGCAATATGGATGAAAATCCGTAAAAAGAGGAAAGGTGTGGGGCCCCCAGGCCCTATATACTCTGAACAGCAGTATACAGGTGGTGCAAACAGACAGGGACTGTAGGTTTGTAGTTAAGTAGAATGCTGTTTGTAATTTTGAACTGGTACATTTTTAAAGTGTAGCTCCAGCCAAAAAATCTATTTTTAAGCTTTTTGGAAAACATAGGGAAGGGTTATCGCCCGTTTTGCTGTCTGTGCACCTGTTCAGAACATTTCACCTCACTTTCTGTCCCAATGACAAATGTTTTTTTTAAAATTTTGGGTTTTTAGTGAAACAAGGATTGGTGATAAAGCATCAATGGAGAGGAGACACCTTTTTCCCATATTAACTCTAATGCCGCGTACACACCATCACTTTATGTGATGAAAAAAAACGACGTTTTTAAAAACGTCACTTTAAATGACTGTGTGTGGGGGGGAAAACGTCGTTTTATGTCTTCTGAAAAACGACAAAAAAAATTGAAGCATGCTTCAATTTTATGTGTCGTTTTTCAAAACGTAGTTTTTTACTTCACAGAAATTGACCGTGTGTAGCAAAAAACGTTGTTTAAAACGACGTTTATACACCCGCGCATGCCCAGAAGCTAGTTATGAAGCGAGCTTCAATGGAAAAACGTGGTGAACGTAACCTCGCTTTGCTAGAACATTGTGAGAAAAACGATGGTGTGTAGGCAACTTCGTCTTTGAAAATTGAAGTTTCGAAAACGTTGTTTTTTACTTCACAGAAAATGACGTTTTTTTTCATCACATAAAGTGATGGTGTGTATGCAGCATTACAGGAGAGAATTTCCTAGGGGTAGATTTCCTATCACTTCCAGTTGTCTCCTTCCGTTTGCAAGTAGGAGTTGTTTGTAAGTTGGATGTTTGAAAGTAGGGGCCTGCCGTATATACTCTGCAGAAATGTGGGCCTTAGGTGTTGGTGTTGCCACAACACTGTAACCCCTCACAGTTAGTCTTGGTGGGCGCTGGAACGCCCTGCAGTGAACTAATTACATGCCATTGTTGAACAGTGGTAGAAAAATAGGGCCTTTGGTGGTGGTGGTGGTGCTGCTGCTGGTGCCACAACACTGTAAGTCCTCACAGTTACTCTTGGGCGCAGGAATGGGTCCTGCTGTTAATTATTAGATCAAGAATTGTAATTACATGCCCCTGTTGAACAGGGGCAGAAAAATTGGGCCTTTGTTGGTGGTGGTGGTGCTGGTGCCACAACACTGTAAGCCCTCACAGTTAGTCTTGGTGGGCGCTGGAACGCCCTGCTCTGAACTATTATATTAAGAATTGTAATTACATGCTATTGTTGAACAGTGGTAGAAAAATTGGGCCTTTCGTGGTGGTGCTGGTGCCACAACACTGTAAGTCCTCACAGTTACTCTTGGTGGGTGCAGGAATGAGCCCTGCTGCAAAGTATTGCATCAAAAATTGTAATAACACGCCCCTGTTAAACAGGAGCAGAAAAATTAGGCCTTAGGCACTGGTGCTGGTGCCACAACACTGCAACCCCTCACAGATACTCTAGTTGGAGTGCAGGAATGAGTCCTGCTGCAAAGTATTGCATCAAAAATTGTAATTACACGTCCCTGTTAAACAGGGGCAGAAAAATTGGGCCTTAGCCACTGGTGGTGGTGCCCAGAACCAAAAATGTTCTTACAAGCTATCAGCATGATCATTGAGGAGGAAGAGGATAGTCACTCAGCATAACAGGATAGTCACTCAGCATAACAGGATAGTCACTCAGCATCAGCATAGGCAGTCTTGAAGGGATCTGACATTTCAATAAAAAATATTTGGTTACATCAGCATCAGGTGCTTGGTAGCTGGTGGTGATCCAAGACTGATTCATTTTTATAAAGGTCAGTCGATCGACCGAGTCGGTGGACAGGCGAACCCTGTGATCGGTTACAAAGCCTCCAGCAGCACTGAATGTGCGTTACGAAAGAACGCTGGATGCAGGACAGGCCAGTAGCTCAATTGCATACTGTGCAAGCTCTGGCCAGTGATCCATCCTCAAGACCCAGTAAGCCAGAGGATTTTTCGGTGTGAAAGGTGTCCAAGTCTGATCTTGCCCCTAGGTATTCCTGCACCATGTAAAACAGACACTGGCGATGGTTGCTGGAACCGGTCATACCTCGGGGCTGCGGACTAAAAAATTGTCTGAACGTATCGGTAAGACGGACACCTTCTCCACCGCTCCTTCTTTGACTGACCGAAGCCTCAGCAACACGTTGTCCAAGACCAGGATTTTGTAATCTCCCAGTCTCTGGGAACGCATTGCACAGACCTTTCTGCAAGGCCTACCGAAGATATTTCATCCTCTGCGACGCTAAGATAAGGTCCGCAACCTTACCCTTGTAACGTGGATCAAGGAGGGTCGCCAGCCAGTAATGATCCCTCTCCTTGATAGCCCGAATATGAGGATCCTTCCGCAGGCTTTGCAGAATCAGGGAGACCATGCAGCGTAGGTTTGCTGAGGCATTCGGTCCGGAGTCCTCTGGGTCACTCAGGACAACATGATCCACAGCAACCTCCTCCCAGCCACGTACAAGTTTCTTGATCCCTTGAAGACTGCTGCTGATGCGGAGTGCTAGGCTCCACCTCCATGCTGACACAATCCTCCTCTTTCTGTGTGATAGGCGGGCAAGCAGGAACACTGTCTGGATAAAGGGGGCCTTCAGAGGTAAGGAAGTCCTCCTCTTCCTCCCTCTGTTCTGCCTCAAGTGCCCTGTCCATTATTCCACACAGCATGTGCTCCAACAGGTGGATAAGAGGGACAGTGTCACTGATGCATGCACTGTCACTGCTCACCATCCTCATGCCTCTTCAAATGGTGACAGGACAGTGCATGCCCTGACCCTGTCCTGGTGCCATATTGGCACAGATACTCATTGATGCGCGTGCAGCCGCTGCAGCATGGCCAATGTAGAGTTCCATCTGGTGGGCATGTCACAGATTAGGCGGTTCTTGGGCAGGTTGTATTCCTTTTGGGGGTCAGCCAGCTGAGCACTGGCATTACATGACCATTGGGAAATGCACACAGAGTTTCCTGGCCTGCCTCAGGACATCCTGTAAGTCCGGGTACCTGCCCAAGAACTGCTGCACCACCAAGTTAAGGACGTGAGCTAAACAGGACACATGGGTCAGTTGTCCCTGTCGGAGGGTGGAGAGGAGGTAGGTGTCATTGTCGCAAACCACCATTCCTGGCTTAAGCTGGCATGGCGTCAACCACCTCTGAGCCTGCCCCTGCAGAGCTGACAGAACATCTGCCCCAGTATGGCTCCTGTCCCCCAAGCACACCAGCTCAAGCACTGCATGACATCTTTTTGCCTGCATACCTGCATAGCCCCTTGAACGCCTACGGAGCACCACTGGTTCCGAGGACAAATCAGCACAGGAAGAGGCCATGGAGGAAGAAGAAGAAGATGAGGGGGTGGAGAAAAGAGGTGTGTCACAATCACCAGCAGTAGCATTTTGGAGGCGTGGTGGCGGAACAACCTCCAACATTACTGTACCTTGTCCTGCATCCTTCCCAGCTGCCAGCAGAGTCACCCAATGCGCCGTGAAAGATAGGCAACGTCCCTGTCCATGCCTGCTGGACCATGAGTCAGCGGTAATATGCACCTTACCGCTGACCGCCCTGTCCAGCGAGGCATGGACATTGCCTTCCACATGCCGGTAGAGAGCCGGAATCACCTTCCGTGAGAAAAAGTGGCGTTTGGGAACCTGCCACTGAGGTCTTGCACATTCCACAAACTCACAGAAGTGGGCAGAGTCTACCAACTGAGAAGGCAGCAGTTGAAGTGCTAGCAATTTGGCCAAGCTAGCATTCAACTGCTAGGCATGTAGATGGCTGGGAGCGAACTTCTTTCGGCGCTGCAGCAGCTGGGGCAGGGAAATTTGCCTGGTACAATCTGACGTTGGTGTACCGATAGCAGATTGCCCACAAGTACTTGGCTGTGACACACCTAATTCTATAATTTCATTTCTCTCAGTGCAGGCTTCAGAGAGGACTGAAGGTATAGTGGGGTTGGAGATCCCAGCTGATGAGAAGCAAGGAGAGGTCCACTTTGTCCTTTGGTGTGGGTCTTTTAGGTACGCTTGACAACGAACTGCATTGTAGGTCAACATATGTCTGGTGAAGCATGTGGTGCCCAAGTGGATGATGTTTTGGACACGCGAGATATGCTTGCGACATATTTTGCAAATAGCAGCGGTGCGATCTGATGCACTCGTCTCAAAATAGGCCCACACCAAAGAACTTTTGGAATAACGCGGAGAGACAGCAGCGTCCTGCAAATGCGGAGCTCTGCGGTGTGATGCAGTCGGTGTGCTGCCCTTAAGCTGGCCCCTGGAGGGCATCCTGCCTCGTTGGAGATGTGCCTCCTCCTCCTCCTCCCTCCTATCAGGCACCCACGTGGAGTCAGTGACCTCATCATCCCCTCCCTCCTCATCACTGGAGCAAACCTGGCAGTATGCTGCAGCTGGGGGAACATGACTGCCAGATTGCTGTCCTTCTTGGGCACCCCCTTTCTCTGGGCTCAAGTTACTGCCTTCCTCTAGCTGGGTACCATCATCGGAGCCTTCAAAACACTGCGCATCCTCCTGCATCATGTACCCAACACTGTTGTCAAACAGTTTGGGGGACTCCTCAGGAAAACATGGTGGGGCTAGGGAAGGAGTGACTGATGCCATTGAGCAGAGGGGAGAGGCTGCGTTGGCAGCTGCTTTGCCAGACAAAGTACCCTGATACTGGGTGAAATAGGATGAGGAGGATGAGGACGGCTTGGTCATCCACTTTACCAAGTCTTCGGCATGTTGCGGCTCAACACGGCAAGCTGCCGAAAAAAAAGGACAAGCGTATCCCACGGCCACTTGCTGATGAGGATGCACCGTGTCCACGACCAGCACTGTTGCCTATAGACGCAGAGCCTCCTTGCCCTCTTTCGGCTCATGACTGTCTGCCTCTCCTTGTTGTCCTTCCAGACATACTAATGGCTTGCAGGGAGATGTAGCTGCACAAAGCTGGGATGTATATATTTATACTGCAGCTAGCAGAATCAACTGCCTGCTGTAGTATTATTAGTAAGAGAACACCAGCAATTGTCTTCAGTTAGCTTTAGTTGCACACTGTGCAGAGGACACAGTACACCAAGTGAAAATACTTTTAGATCCCTGCCTGTGGTATTAGTATGAGAACACCAGCAATTGTATTCAGGTAGCTTTAGGTGCACACTGTGCAGAGGACACAGTACACCAAGTGAAAATACTTGCAGATCCCTGCCTGTGGTATTAGTATGAGAAACCCAGCAATTGTATTCAGGTAGCTTTAGGTGCACACTGTGCAAAGACACAGTAAAATAACTGACAATACTTGCAGATCCCTGCCTGTGGTATTAGTATGAGAACACCAGCAATTGTAGTCAGGTAGATTAAGGTGCACACTGTGCAGAGGACACAGTACACCAAGTGAAAATACTTGCAGATCCCTGCCTGTGGTATTAGTTTGAGAACACCAGCAATTGTATTCGGGTAAGTTTTAGGTGCACACTGTGCAAAGGACACTAAAACTGAATACTGGAGGTCCCTGCCTGTATTTGTATGAGAACACCAGCAATTGTATTCAGGTAAGCTTTAGGTGCACACTGTGCAAAGGACACTAAAACTGAATACTGGAGGTCCCTGCCTGTATTTGTATGAGAACACCAGCAATTGTATTCATGTAAGCTTTAGGTGCACACTGTGCAAAGGGCACTAAAACTGATTACTGGAGGTCCCTGCCTGTATTTGTATGAGAACACCAGCAATTGTATTCAGGTAAGCTTTAGGTGCACACTGTGCAAAGGACACAGCACACTAAGTGAAAATACTGCGGCTAGCACAATCACCTGCCTGCCTGTTAGTATATCATGAAGAGAATAACAGGAACGATCTAGCTAAACTGAATACAGTGGGGCAGATTCACAAAGGTTAGCGGATCTTTAGATCCGTGTAACCTATGTGTTTTAAGATCCGCCCTCGCAAGTTTGTGAGGAAAGTGTCAAATTCACAACACACTTACCTCCAAACTTGCGACGGCGGATCCTATCTCCCCCGGCGGAATTCTAATTCCGCGGCTGGGGGAGTGTACTATTTAAATCAGGCGCGCTCCCGCGCCGATTTAAATACGCATGCGCCGTCCGGGGAATTTCCCGGCGTGCATTGCTCCCACTGACGTCAATAGGACGTCAGTGGTTGCGACGTGAGCGGGACTTGCGACGCGCGTGTTTGTGAATCGGCGTACGCAAACGACGTAGGAAATTTCAAATTCGACGCGGGAACGACGGCCATACTTAACAATACTTACCCCTGCTTTTAGCAGGGGTAAGTATACGACGGGTACCGCGCTACGGAAACGACGTAAGAACACAGCGTCGGGTCCGCGTACGTTAGTGAATTTCGCGTATCTCGCTGATTTACATATTATTCAGTGTAAATCAGCGGGAACGCCCCCGGCGCCATTTTTAAATCCAAAAAAAGATCCGACAGTGTAACACAGTGTAACACTGTCGGATCTCAGCCCTATCTATGCGTAACTGGTTCTATGAATCAGGTGCATAGATAGGACCAGTAAAAATCAGAGATACGATGGTGTATCTGTAGATACACTGTCGTATCTCTTTGTGAATCTGGCCCAGTGTATAAATATATATACACAACACCTGGGATGCATATATATCCTCTACACACTGGGGTAGATTCAGGAACAATTTCCGCCGGTGTAGACTGAGATGCGCGGCGTAAATGCCAATTTGCGCCGGCGTATCTCCGCGCCGTATTCAGCAAACAATATTACGCCGTAACGTAGATTTTTTTTTTTCGTTTGGACCTTTCCACGCCGGTGCGGCGTGGGCGCCCATTTACGCTGGTCTGAACTAGCGCGGCCCTGGTTTTTCTATTTTAAATATGCAAATGAGGGAGTTGGTCCGATTCAGCAAATTACGAATTGCCGGCGCAGGCTACTCCCGGTGCGTGTAACTCTGGTTTGCAGCGGAAAGTTACCCTTTATAAAGCAGGGGTAACTTTACACCACACTTGCACAGGTCATTTGGAGAGCAGATAAAACCACATCGCTACAGACGAACTGAGCTGCAAGTACACTTGCTGGACAACACCTGTGTGCCATCATGCCAGGGGCAGCCGTGGTCCTTGCACTTCTGCGTCGACGGGCACGTAGGAGGGAACAGGAGATAATCTTCCGCACACGCATTAATGTTTTTGGCATGGGGGACGCAGAGGTGTATCGCACCTACAGGTTCAGCCGTGAAGCCATACTGGAAATCACCAGATTCCTGCAGGATGACCTCACAAGCCCCACACTCCGCACACATGCAGTGCAGCCACTGGTGAAGGTATTAGCCACACTTCATTTCTTGGCCACTGGTTCTTTTCAAAGGACAAGTGCACTGTCGGCTGGGATGTCACAACCCACCGTGAGCAGGTGTGTTCACCAGGTGATACCAGCAATATTGAGACACATGTCCCACCTCTTCATAAAACCCTCCTAGGAGGTCCAGCGGATGAAGACAATGCAAGATTTTTATGCAATTGATAGATTTCCTGGCACAGTGGGTGCAATTGATTGTACACATGTGGCACTTCAGCCCCCCCGTGACATCGAGCACATTTATTGTAATCGAAAGCACTGGCGTTCGATTAATGTGCAGATTATAGTAGATGCCCAAGGACTAATATGGCACGTCCGTGCCAAACACCCCGGCTCGTGCCATGATAGCTTTATTTATCGTCATAGCAACATCCCAGATGAATTTGACCAGAACGTCTACGGGGACAGCTGGCTGGTTGGTGAGTGACATGGGTGTCAGGTATGACTGTCCCCCCCATGATATAGACATCACGAGGGGCACATGCATGAGTAACATCCTCCTGTCTTTTCCCTTACAGGTGATGCAGCATATGCACTTGGACCACATATGATGACCCCATTCCGGAACCCCCAAACCCCAGGAGAGAAGAGATACAACCTAGCCCATGCACGGACCCGTGGAGCTGTGGAGCGAACATTTGGTCTGCTGAAATCTCGTTTTCGCTGCCTGGATAAGTCTGGGGGGACCCTGTTATATTCCCCTGAATTTGTTTGCAAAATTATCGGGGCTTGTTGCATTCTCCATAACTTTGCAGTGAGAAGGGGCCTGGAGATTGAGCTACGTGAGGACCTGACCCCCCAACCACATAATCCCCCCCTGCCAAAGGGTAACCCGTCTGCTGAAGGAAGAGCAGTCAGGAGTCGCCTCGTCGAACGTTATTTTTCACGATTAAATTAATGTTAATGGATGCATGCACATCACTGTGGTCCCTAACACATACACCCCACATTCACACAGAATTGGATTAGACCGAAGTACCACCCATGGTACTAGGGAGCAGCAACGCCGCGCCAAGGCTCCAATTATGTTGCTGTCCATTCATACATCTTTATGAATAAATCATGCACTAACTCCCGTGTGCATATAAAATAATAAATAATTCTCATAACTTGAGAAAATAAAAATACATTTTTGCAATACATGAGTAAAATGGAAAAAATATTCTCATAACCTGAGTAGAAAAATAAAAAAATTTAAATAACATGACTATAAAAAAAATAAAAAAATAAAAACCTGAGTATAATTAAATTTAACCAAAATCAACGGCCCTGTCGTGGGCTCTTTCTTGGCCCTCGGCTCCTGGGGCGCAGTTGCCTGCGGCGAGCCGGGGCTGGTGGGGCCGGGGCTGGTGGGGCCGGGGCTGGTGGGGCAGGGGGTGGTGGGGCAGGGGGTGGTGGGGCCGGGGCTGGTGGGGCAGGGGGTGGTGGGGCAGGGGGTGGTGGGGCAGGGGGTGGTGGGGCCGGGGCTGGTGGGGCAGGGGGTGGTGGGGCAGGGGGTGGTGGGGCCGGGGCTGGTGGGGCAGGGGGTGGTGGGGCAGGGGGTGGTGGGGCAGGGGCTGGTGGGGCAGGGGGTGGTGGGGCAGGGGGTGGTGGGGCAGGGGGTGGTGGGGCCGGGGCTGGTGGGGCAGGGGGTGGTGGGGCAGGGGGTGGTGGGGCCGGGGCTGGTGGGGCCGGGGTGGTGGGGCAGGGGGTGGTGGGGCCGGGGCTGGTGGGGCCGGGGCTGGTGGGGCAGGGGGTGGTGGGGCCGGGGCTGGTGGGGCAGGGGGTGGTGGTGGTGGTACCTCCCCCAGTCTCTCCCTAGCTGCATCCCTGCCCTCCATTGCCACGGCTAACCTATTAAGGTAGATATTAGTTGCAGCCTGCATCCGCAGCCGGCGGGTCACATTGCTGCGCTGCTGGCGCCGTGTCAGCCTCCCCTCCTCTCTTACTGCACCTGCCAGGCTGCGGACCTCTGCCACCAGCTCGCTTGTGGTGGCCTGAAGCTCACCCAGAGACGTGAGAAGGGCTGCCCCGTTACCCACCACGTCCTGGAGGCTGTCGTTTATTAGTAAACTCTGGCCAGCCTGCTGAGTAATGGCCTCCTTCATTGCCAGAGTGCAGGCAGCCTGGCTCTCTGCAGAGGACTCCAGGCTAGCAGCCACCCGTGAGAGATCCCACGCAAGAGACCCCATATAGCGGGTCTGTTTAGTTTGGTCCCTTGCCAGAGACACCTCCAGCTCATCATGGACTCTCCTCCTTTTTTGACGAGCCATCCTTGGGGCAGGAGTAGATTGAGGACGGCTGGAGGGGCTTGGGTCCTGTGAGGGCCCGGCCTGGGAGGGGCTTGGGTCCTGTGAGGGCCCGGCCTGGGAGGGGCTTGGGTCCTATGAGGGCCCGGCCTGGGAGGGGCTTGGGTCCTGTGAGGGCCCGGCCTGGGAGGGGCTTGGGTCCCTAGGTGGGGAATCCCTGATAGGGCTAGAGAGCCCTGAGGGGGTAAATGTCATGAGGGGGGAGGTGGGGGAGGGGTCAGGAATGGGGGTCTCCAAAAATAAAATAAACGTTTCCTCCTCCTCTTCTACGGGCTGCTCCTCCACCACTTCCTCCATCACAGAGGTAGGGGCAGTCTCCACCCTGGATGTGGTGGGTCGGTCGGCAGCCGATGATGGCCCAGCTCCATCCTGCACATCTGTGGAGGACACAAAACATTCAGATGTTGGTGGACCCACACAATTGTCACTTGTTCCCTCCCCCCCACACACACATGCAACACACCAGAAAGAAGAGAAAACACACTTACCTGTCCTCAAGGGCTGCTCTCCAGAATCAAACCCATCCAGGCCCTCCACCACCGAACGATCTAGGAACCTGGCCACCACAAGGTCCTCTGATGTCAATGTAATTTTTTTTGCTGGCCCACCACCTGTTCCCCTGGCATGTTTACGCATTGCCACCAACTTGTCTTTAACCAGTTTGCGCAAATCATAAATTTTTTTTCTGATATGTTTGGGCTGCCTCTCCGCAACCCCCAAAGCATTGACCTGGTTAGTAATGATGGCAAAAATTCGCTCTTTATCAGATTTGCCAGTGTGCCCACTCTGTGGCCCATAGAGGCGGTCCCCATGTTGGGAGAGCCCCTCAATAATTACTGCCCTCTCCTCAGGGCTAA
Source organism: Rana temporaria (assembly GCF_905171775.1). NCBI lineage: Eukaryota > Metazoa > Chordata > Amphibia > Anura > Ranidae > Rana > Rana temporaria. The sequence goes on from NC_053489.1 coordinate 421,258,097, forward strand.
AGTTGGTCATCCGGCCACCTGTTGCTTCTTCAGCAGACATAATAATGCACAGACAATAGCAAGAGCAATAGCAAATTACCTAGCAGTTGATAAAATTGCTTGGGAACATTTGCACCTGTAGGGCGGAACTCTGGTCTGATTTATGGCCTGGGCGTAGGCAGTGGGCCGGCGTAGCGCAGGTGTCACGCCGGGGGGCAGTTCTGAGCATGGGCAGATTGGGGCATTTGCCCCAGGGAGCACACTGCGCATGCGCGGCCGACTCTGCGCCCCGCCGTGACCCCTGCGCCACGCTCCCCGCTTCATTAGCATAGGGAGCCACCCATTTTATTCTACCCCGCCTTACGCCGCGCTACGCCGCCTTACGCCGCGCTACGCCGCCTTACGCAGTGTAAAATCCGCCACGCCGGGGCAAGAGACAGGAAAAAAGTTTCCTGAATCACTAGCATGCCTCTCTGCGCTGCTCCGGCGCAGTGTAAAAAAGATGCACTGCGCCGGACCAAAGATCCGCTGATGTTCCTGAATCTGGCCCACTGTAACTGCAGCTAACTGACTCGCCTGCCTGCCTGCTCTATCTAACTCAATTGAAATGACACTGTCTCTCTATCTCTCTATGTCTCTCTCTCTCTCTCTCTATCTCTCAGCACCCCAGAACACATTACACAAGGCCGACTTCCAGGCGGCCTTATATAGTGTGTGGCGTGTATTAAATCCCCTGAGGCATAATTGGCCAAAGCCACACTGGCTTTGCCCAATTACGGCTCTCTGTACAGACGGCACTGTGATTGGCCAAGCATGCGGGTCATAGTGCATGCTTGGCCAATCAAGCCAGCAATGCACTGCGATGCCGCAGTGAATTATGGGCCGTTGTGCGCCACTCGAATTTGGCGCGAACGGCCCATAACGTTCACAATTCGACGAACAATCGAACATATTATGTTCGAGTCGAACATGGGTTCGACTCATCCTCGATACTCATCCCTAGTCACCATGCATGTTCTTGACGTTCGGAATTTTAGCCAAGATTAGTGTGACCGTGTGTAAGACAAATTTCAGCCGTCTTCCTGCTGAAAAAAAAAACTTGTTTTTCTTGTTTGAAATCATAATCGTGTATGTACAAGGCATAAGGCCTGCATGCCCATACAGACATTCCATCCGCATGCAGTTGAGCTTCCTTCCCAACACTGCAGCTGTCATACAATACGGTGCAGCTTCTGAGCAGGTTTAGGTTCCCCATTAGGTCTACTATTTACGATTGACAATAGGCAAAAGGAGGATTCCATAACCAAAAGACAACCAGCTATTGGTTATGGAATCTGTAATTACAAGGGAAGAGTGGACCCATCAGGCTCCTCCCACTGTCACCATCACTGGCTGCTAGAAGAACTACCTGAATCTGCTGCACATGTCAGAAAAAGCTACCAAAAATGGCAGCAGGGCTTTTCTGAATCTGGCGCAGGGCCTAAACCTGAGAAATGCAAATTCAAGAAAATCACCATCCAGTTCTTAGGTCTATTTCCACGGTGAGCAGATCTTTGTTCCAGAACAATTACAGATGGCAGTGCTTTACATGTGCCATGACCATCCCCTAGCAGGTCATTTTGGAGTGCATAAGATTTCGGACTTAAAGGGGTGTTCCACCTTTTTTTTAAGTTTATTAAAAATCAGCAGCTACAAAAAGTGTAGCTGCTGGCTTTTAATAAACAGACACTTACCTGCTCCACGGCTCCAGCGATGCGGCGGCCGGGGGGTCCGCTCCTCGCCCCCCCCCCTCGCCGGCCGGCGTCTTCATTCTTAGTGTGGGCACCCGGCAGTGACAGCTTTCGGCTTCACGGCCGGGCACCCACTGCGCATGCGCGAGCGGCACGGCGCCGTCCGATTGGACAGGCGCTCGCCTACAGGGAGGGGCTGTGAAAAGGCGATTAAGCTAATCTTCTTTCCAGCCCCTTGGCGGAAGGAGGAAGTGGGACAGGAAGTCCCCTTCTCCTGAAGCCCCCACTCCCCTCCCAAAAAAATGACATGCCAAATGTGGCATGTAAGGGGGCGAGGAGTGGGTTAAGCGGAAGTTCCATTTTTAGGTGGAACTCCGCTTTAACTCTTCACTCAGTCTGGTGGCCGAACCTGGTACAGAATTTTAAATCATGCACGGCATGTTTACGGAGCAAGTCTGATAGAGCTAAAAATTAAGGTCTGTTGGAACCCCTTCCTGTGCCCAATGAATTATGGAGCATGACTTCAATGAACTTTATTGTCGAATTACCCCCATCAGAAAGATTCACCACCATCTTTGTGCCCTGGAAAGGTACCCCAACGCCACAGAGATTGCTTCTGCTTTCACCAGGGAAGTGGTCTGTCTACACGGTATTCCCATTAACATCACTTTGGGCCGTGGGGTATGATTCACTTCCAGGTTCTGGAAGGCTTTGTGCCCTTGAAAGGTACCCCATCCGCCACAGAGACTGCTTCTGCTTTCATCAGTTTGTCTACACGGTATTCCCATTAACATCACTTTGGGCCGTGGGGTACGATTCACTTCCAGGTTCTGGAAGGCTTTGTGTCCTTGAAAGGTACCCCATCTGCCACACAGACTGCTTCTGCTTTCATTAAAGCGGGGGTTCACCCTAAAAAAAAAATCTTTGTCTACCATCCATTCCAGCATACTAGCGTCAGCTACAGTATGCTTTTTTTTTTTTTGCGCTGTACTTACAATTTAATCCTTTAGTTTAGTTTCAGACTCCCGCGGGGAGTAGGCGTTGCTATGAAGAGGGGAACATGATTGACGTCCGGCTATGGCGCGTCACTCGTTCCGAAAATAGCCGAAATAGGACTCGGATCTATACGGCGCCTGCGCAGTCAGCTCCTAGTCTGTGCGCAGGCGCCGTATAGCGCCGTGAAGAGCCGAGTCCTACGCCGGCTATTTTCGGAAACGCGTGACGCGCCATAGCCGGCCGTCAATCATGTTCCCCTCTTCATAGGAATGCCTACTCCCCGCGGGTGTCTGAAACTAAACTAAAGGATTAAACTGTAAGTACAGCGCAAAAAAAAAGGCATACTGTAGCTGACGCTAGTATGCTGGATGGGATGGTACATATTTGTTTTTTAGGGTGAACCTCCGCTTTAAGGAAGTGGTCAGTCTACATGGAATTTCCATTAACATCACTTTGGACCGTGGGGTACAATTCACTTCTAGGTTCTGGAAGGCTTTGTGTGAAGTTTTGGGCATTAAACACTGTTTGCCTTCAGCCTATTATCCACAAACAAACGGTCAGACTGAGAGGACGAACCAGACCCTGGAACAATATTTACTTTGTTTTTCTTCTTTTGCATAAGATGATTGGGCATCTCTTCTTCCGCTTACAACAACTCAATGCATTCTGCAAACAGACACCTTTCTTTGCAAATTACGGATTTCACCGTCTTGCCAGATGTTCCCCGAGAATCTTCAGTATCAGCAATACAGATCAGCTGGAATTCTGAAGATCCAATAATCAGTTTCTGCAAGAAGCTATTACCAAATCTCAGGCAAACAATAAGAGATTCTACAATAAAAAAGAGACCTGAAACCTGGGGATAAGGTATGGATATCTACTATGAACTTAAAGAGGAAGTAAACCCTCCTCCAAAAAAAAAAACACCCTGCAAGACAAAGGCATAATGAGACACTAGCTCATTATGTATTACTTACCTCCGATCGAACCCCCTGCAGCGGTTCGCGTCTCCCCCTCCGGCCGCCGAAATGTCGCCCCGGAGTTACTTCTGGGTATCGCGCCTCTGAGATTGGCCGGAGCCGTGATGACGTCACTCCTGCAAAAATATTAAAAATACATAAACACAATAGCAAACACAACATTGCAAATACAGTTGTACATATATATGTTGAATTTCTGACACGTTTCGATTCTGTGGGATCTTCTTCAGAGGATATAAGGTTTGCTGTAAAAAGTTAAAGGGTCACTAAAGGATTTTTTTTTTTTTAGCTAAATAGCTTCCTTTACCTTACTGCAGTCCTGGTTTCATGTCCTCATTGTTTGTTTTTAGTTTGATGTTGCTGTAATTCCTCTCTGTTCTGGACACTTCCTGGTTGTCTGTTTCCTGATCACCACAGTACTGGGAGATTTCTCACTGTGGTGACTAATCAAGGAGGTGTGATTACTGTGTGTCAGCACCAATCCAGTTTCGTTTTAAAAAGCATCACTGTCCTCTATTGGCTCTCTGGCTCTGTACATCAGAGAACCAGGAAACAACAGCAAAAACGAAACTAGAAACTGCAGGTACATTATATGATTGTTTTTGTATCTATTTTTAATCATTTTTAAAAGGAATCAGTTAACTATTATGTCTCTATACCCTGTAAACAGTCATTTCAGCAAAACTTTTTTTTCCTTTAGTGACCCTTTAATTAACCACTAGAGTACCGGGCCATCGTCAAATGACGGCTCCACGGTTACTCTGAAAATTCAACAGGACGTCATTTGGCGTCCTGTATTCTTGCGGCCACTGGGGGGCGCGCGAGCGCGCCGGCGGCCGCGCGCGCGCGCCGGGCGCGTCCCCGAGATGCCGATGCGCGTGCCTGGCGGTCGCGATGTCCGCCAGGCACTCGGAATCGGCGGCTACAGGGACAAGACGTGGAGCTCTGTGTGTAAAACACAGAGCTCCACGTCCTGTCAGGGGAGAGAGGAGACCGATCTGTGTCCCTTGTACATAGGGACACAGCATCGGTCACCTCCCCCAGTCACCCCCCTTTCCCCACAGTTAGAACACAATTTAGGGATACATATTAACCCCTCCCTCACCCCCTAGTGTTAACCCCTTGAATGCCAGTCACATTTATACAGTAATTAGTGCATATTTATCGCATTAATCGCTGTATAAATGTGAATGGCGCCAAAAACGTGTCAAAAGTGTCCGATGTGTTCGCCGCAATGACACGGTGACAGTAAAAAAATCGCAAATCGCCGCCAATACTAGTAAAAAAATTAATAAAATAAAAATGCCATAAATCTATCAGCTATTTTGTAAACGCTATAACTTTTGCGCAAACCAATCAATATATGATCATTGCGATTTTTTTTTACCAAAAATATGTAGAAGAATACATATCGGCCTAAACTGAGGAAAAAAAACGTTTTGTTTTTTTTAAATTGTGATATTTATTAAATAAAAAAGTAAAAAATAGTGTTTTTTTTTTAAATTGTCACTCTTCTTTTGTTTATAGCGCAAAAAATAAAAACCGCAGAGGTGATCAAATACCACCAAAAGAAAGCTCTATTTGTGGGAACAAAATGATAAAAAAATTGTTTGGGTACAGTGTAGCACGACCGCGCAATTGTCATTCAAAGTGCGACAGTGCTGAAAGCTGAAAATTGGCTTGGGCAGGAAGGGGCGTAAGTGCCCAGTATGGAAGTGGTTAAGTAATGAATGTCAATTCTATACCTAGGTGTATGTCCAATGGTTAGAAAACAAAACAGAATATATCATTACCAATCAAGTGTTAGTGGAGACATTATTTGTGACTTGAGTTCCACCCAATTTGTTAAAAAGAGATCCCAGTAGTCTCCCGGCCAATGAGCCTCCCAGAGCACGGCGCCACCAAATCACATGTGGCTTGCAAGGAGTCATGCTGAGGAGAAAGGCATCCCAGGGGGTGCGCACGAAGGGATGATCGGCACCTGCATTGAAGCATTGAGGGCATTAGTATGGGATGCATTGTCAATGATTCCTTGGAAAATTGTATAGATTAAAATAATGTATGGATGAACCAAAATTATTCAGGAGTATGCCCTAAAGTTTATATATGTTGGTATATTATAGTAGGATGATTATTACTAATTAATTAAATTTGTATATTGTAATAAAGTGATTATTAGTGATTATTATTGATTAATTGGTTGTGTGGGTTGTATGTCTTGTGAAACAAGAAGGTAGCGATAGGGGAGAAAAGGTGTGTGTGAAAGTGATGTGCTAAGAAGTGGTTATATAAGGGATGTGTGATGATATGTGCTGAGTGGGGTGAAAAATGAAAAAAAATTAAAATGAAGATCAGAGAACTGAAAAAAAAAAAAAAAAAAAAAAAGGGTGAACAGTGAGGAAGGATGTGTGTGAGAGAAAAAAAAAAAAAGGAAAAATAGAATGATTGGAGTGTGAACAAGGTATGGTATTGGTTAAGAATGAACATTAGTGATGTGGTGGGATGTTAAATGAAATGGACGTGGGTGAATGTGTAGTACAATCAAGCCATATCAATATCAAAAAATGCTACTGTTTGGTGCTGGAGAGTTTCAGGCCACTTGTAAGTGTCAAGGAAAGAGACCAGTACCAACAGAGAGGTTCTAATGCCGCGTAAAAACACAACCATTTTTCGGGTTCTAAAAAATGAAGGGCCAGATTCACATAGAATTGCCCTGGCGCAGCGTATCAGTGATACGCTACGCCGCCGTATCTTACCTGGCGGGATTTCGAATCCACAGCGAATTTGCGCCGTAAGTTACGGCGGCGTAGTGTTTTTCTGGCAGCGCATTTGAAATTGGGCGGGTTGGGGGCGTGATTCATTTAAATGAAGCGCGTCCCCGCGCCGAATGAACTGCGCATGCTTCGTTTTGAAATTTTCCGCCGTGCTTTGCGCGAAATGACGTCGCACTGACGTCATTTTTTGAACTTAGACGTGAGTTAAGTCCTTCCCTATTCACAGACGACTTACGCAAAAAAATTTAAAATTTAAAATTTGAAGCGGGAACGACGGCCATACTTTAACATGGCAAGTCTATCTATACGCCACAAAATAGCAGCTTTAACTATACGCCAGGAAAAGCAGACTAGCGACGACGTAAGAGAATGCTACGGCCGCGCGTACGTTTGTGGATTGACGGAAAAAGCGAATTAGCATACCCGACGCGGAAAACGACGCGGACTCCACCCAGCGGGCGCCGAAGTATTGCATCTACGATCCGAAGGCGTACAAAGCCGTACGCCTGTCGGATCGAAGCCAGAAGCAAATTTGAAAGTACGCCGGAGTATCAGTAGATACGCCGGCGTACTTGCTCTCAGAATCTGGCCCGAAGTTTTTAAGGGTGTAGAAAAAAACGAAGTTTTTTTCAACTTGATCAGTAAAACGGCCTTGCCTACACACGAATGGTTTTCACAGGGCTGGTTTACTCTCTCAGCACCCAACTCTCCTCTTTTCCTGATATCCAGCTATGATTGCTTGAAATATACTATAGGTTTTAGATTTTTTGAGCGCCAGAAGAGTTGTCCTCTGACTGGTATTTGGACTTTCATGTGTCAGAATTGGTGGGTGAGAATATGGCACATGATGAACTATGGGCGTTTTATAACTGTATAATATAATGATCAGTCTCATTCCCATGCTACCCTGTTATACCTTCTGCTATCCCCATTTGTCTAGTCCCAGTGAACTTCTTCCTTCCACTCGAAATAGAGTGGCAAATGGCTTTTGCAGGGCTGGTTTACTGTCCCAGCACCCAACCCTCCTCTTCTCAGGACAGGATTTGGCCCAGCCATATCAGAGTTAAAGGGATTGTAAACCCTTGCGGTTTTTCACCTCCATGCATTCTATGCATGAAGGTAAAAAACCTCTTGTAGTGCACCAGCCCCCCATAGCCCCCTTTTACTTACCTGAGCCTGATCGTTCCTGTGTCGGGGATAAGCACACTGTCTCTAGCCAGTGTCTCGGGTCCTGATTGGATAGATTGATAGCAGTGCAGCCATTGGCTCCCACTGCTGTCATTAAAATCCAATGATGTAGGAGTCGGGGGCAGAGCCGAGTCCTGCTGACTGTGTCAATGGACGCAGCAGCAGGACACCGGAGCGCGCCCGCGCGGGTGCCCCAAAGGGAGAGCGCTTCTCCAACGGGGTACTCGAGAAGAGGAGCCAGGAGCGCTGCTGAGGGACCCCAGAAGAGGAGGATCTTAGGAAGAAAATTGAAAACTTGAAGATTTTAAATGTTTCTAATACCTTACTGTAATTTCTTGAAATAAAGTGGCAAATGTTTTTTATAGGGCTGGTTCACTCTCTCAGCACCCAACCCCCCTCTTTTGGCAACAAGGGACTTGGGACCAGCCAAGGCAGAGTTGTGAACATTTTAAAATGTAACACAATGTAATAATAGAAATAATGCGCTTTAATCATCCTGACACCATACCAACCATGGTGCCGTGATGATTGAAGTGCCAACACCAAATGTTTGGAGTATCTTTATCTGCAGATTATTAGAAATAAGTGTATTCCAGAAAGTTTATTATAATGTAGGATCTGGGCCTGCTGTCCCTCCCTCCATCCCTCTTTCTTTCCTTCCTTTTCTCTCCATCTCTTTCTTTCTTTTTCTCCCCGTCCCTCTTTCATCTCAGACTCTAACCACACCCACTTTAAACTACGCCCAATATTAAAGCGGAGGTTCACCCAAAAAATAGGATTTTTGTACTCACCGTAAAATCCATTTCTCTGAGTTCATAGACGGACACAGCCTTCATTGATTATGCTTCTTCCTACCAGTTTAGGCAGAATTTAACAGCACTTAAAGTGTTAAAACCTTTCCTTCGTGCCGCTCCTCCCAGGGGGCGTGGCTCCCCCAGGCATAACCCACACCCTGCTCTAGGAGCTTCAGTCCGTAACAAGCAGTACAAACCAAGGAGGGGTGGGTGCTGTGTCCGTCTATGAACTCAGAGAAATGGATTTTACGGTGAGTACAAAAATCCTATTTTCTCTTCCGTTCATAGACGGACACAGCCTTCATTGACATTAGGGACGTCCCCAAGCAGTGTCAAAAAATTAGAGGGGTGGGAAAGTAACACAGCAAACCAGGTTACACCCCAAACAAAATCCAGAGTTGCTCCACAGAGAAACTCCAAACATAAACAGCCGCACGTAACACCTGCGGCTGAGGAAGGCATCAAAAGATGCACACACATCCACCTCGTAAAACTTTGAAACAGCGTGGATTGACGACCAGGATGCATCCTAACACCGCTGTAACACAGAGGCATGATGCCGGAAAGCCCAAGAGGCCCCGATCGTCCTGGTCAAATGCGCCATTAACCCGAAAGGGGGGCGCACGCCCCTTCAGGGCATAGGCCTGAAGCACAATCCGTTGGAACCACCTAGGAACGGTGGCCGACGAGACTGCCAGGCCCTCTTGTAGGGCCAGCCACCGACACGAACAGTGAGCCCGACTTCCGGAACGGAACCGTAACATATAAGTACACTCGTAGGGCCCGAACCACATCCAAAGGATGCAAAGTGGCCTCCTCCTGGCATTTCGGCCGAGGACATAAGGATGGAAAAACAATGTCCACATCCAAGTGAAAAGCCGAAACGACCTTAGGGAGAAAAAACGGCTGCGGCCGCAGCACCACCTCATCCTTACGGATGACCAAGCAGGGAGCCTTGCAAGAAAAGGCCGCCAGAACAGACAGACACCCGTCTGATCGAGGTAATTGCTACCAGAAATAAAATCACCTTTTGTGACAATAAACAAAAAACCTCCCGAATGTCCTCAAAGGGAGCATCCCGAAGCACTGAAAGGACTAAATTCAAGTCCCATGGGGGTAATGGAGGGCGCACCGGAGGGGCCACCTGCCAGACCCCCTGACCCAACGTACGCACCCAAGAGTGCGATGCCAAGGGTCGCTGCAAGTAAAAACAGCCAGAGCAGAAATCTGGCTCCTAACCGTACGTAAGGCGAGAGTCTGAACCACTCCCTGCTGCAAAGACAGCAGAGTCCTGTACACAACGCATGTACGAGAGTGACAGTTCATCTCCCCACACACAGAGAAGTAGGCCTTCCATGTATGAGGAAAAAACCTACGTGAGGTAGACTTCTGTGCAGGCAGCATGGTAGAGACCACCGAGCCCAATAGGCCTCGGTCCTTAAGCCCCTGGCTCTCAACAGCCACGCCGCTAAGACCGGTGGCTGTGAAACAGGGTGGAAGATTGGACCCTGTAACAGAAAATCAATTCCCAGGGGAAGACGCTAGGAGGCGTCTGCCACCAGACGCATCAGGTCTGCGTACCAGAAGCGACGCGGCCAATCTGGGGCAATCAGGACTGATAGAATCCCTACAGCTTCCACTCTGCGCAGCAGGCGAGGAAGAAGCTTCTGAGGAGGGAAGGTGTAAAGTAGGCGACAGTGACCCCAAGGAGCCACCAACGCGCCTGACGCGTCCGCCCACGGGTCCTTAAACCTGGCCACGAACCGTGGCACCTACTGATAGAGACGGGACGCTAGAAGGTCCACGTCCGGAGTGCCCCACTTTCGGCACAGACCCCAAAACACCTGCGGGTGGAGAGACCACTCTCCTTGGCCCAGTGCAGTGCGACTTAGGTAGTCGGCTAGCCAATTCCGTATTCCCGGAATGTACCCGGCCGATAGAGCCGGAACGGACCCTTCGGCCCACCGTAAGGATGTGCGCGACCCCCGTCGCTGCAACAGAACTCCGTGTGCCTCCCTGATGATCAACCTACGCCACGGCCGTGGTGTTATCGGACAGGATCCTGACCGGTCGGCCCTGTAGATCCAGGGATCACCTGGCAAGGCAAAGCTTGATTGCTCGGAGCTCCAGAACGTTGATCAGTAGGCAGGACTCCACCTGAGTCCAGTGCCCCTGGGTGCCCCAAGCGCCCCTCCCCAACCGGAGAGGCTGGCATCCGTCGTGACCACTGTCCAGTGGCCTGCAGAAAAATGACTTTCCGACCCGAAGCACCGGAAACGCCAGCCACCACACCAGGGGAGACATGATCAGATGACTCAATTGAATCTGGTAATCCAGAGATGACGGAAGCTAGTCCCATCGTGACAGCAGTTCCCTCCGTAGTATCCTGGCGTGGAATTGGGCATACGGAACCGCCTCGAAAGAGGCTACCAACTGACCCAGAACCTTCCTGCAGAATCGCAGAGATGACCGCTTCTGGGTCGGCAACTGCTGCACAGCAGATAGCAGAGTCTGAAGTTTTTCCGTTAGGAGAAAAACACTCCCGCCCCGGCGGAACCCAGGACTAGTCCCAGGTATTCCAGTCCCTGAGACGGAATCAACCCTGATTTCAGGACAATCCAGAAACCAGCCGAACACTCGGAGAGCCTGACACGTGATAGACACGGCTCCACCAATGCAGAGCTCGAAGAAGAGAATGTCGTCCAGACATCCCATGATAACAAACCCCCGCTGTCACAGCCGGGCCAGTATCGGGACGAGCACCTTGGTGAAAACCCGCCGAATGGGAAGGACACCAATTGAAAATGGTCCCCCCCGTCCGCAAAGCACAGAATCTCCGGTGGTTTGAGGATATGCAGGTACACGTTCATGACATCCAAGGATGCCAGAAAATCCCCCTGATGGAGTGCCGCTATTACCAAGCAAATCGACACCACCTAAAAGTTTGCACCTTGACAAAACAAACGAGGGACTTGAGGCCCAGGATTGACCGGGCCCCATCCTCCGTGGGGACACAAACAGAATGGAGTAAAAACCCCGAGACCGTTCCAACGAGGGAACTGGCACAATCACTCCCCTGACCAGAAGATCCTGGACAGCCCCTGACAGACAAACAGAATGGAGTAAAAACCCTGAGACCGTTCCAACGAGGGAACTGGCACAATCACTCCCCTGACCAGAAGATCCTGGACAGCCCCTGACAGAGCCAACCGGCGAACTGGAGGAGGCCGGAGGGAAAAAACCTGTTTGGCAGACAAGAGAGAAACTCAATCTTGTACCCCAAGGAAAACACTTCGCAATGCGAAGCCAGTCTCCCACCCGAGACACGGGCGGGAGCAGACCTTCAGGCGGAAGCAGGTATGTCCGCAGACTTGTTAGGCATGCGGTATCAGGTGCGCTGCTACCCCGCAGCGGGGATTCAAGCACCATGTAGACCTACCCCCACCGCACAGGGCGGGCGAAAAAACGCTCGGAGGTAGGCAAGGAGGGTCCTTGCACAGGGCGAGGTCCCTAGCCCTTCCCAGACCGTGGGAACAGCATGCGCTTACCACCCGTGGCATCCTCAATGATGCCATTCAGGGAAGTCCCAAAAGGACCGTTCACCCTTAACGGCCATCACCAAGGCCACCTTAGAGGACTAGTCCGCAGACCAGCTCTTCAGCCACACAAGGCGGCGCAGAACCACTGCATAGACGGAAGCCCCGGATCGTATCCATGGCCTCCTCGCAGAGAAAGTTCTGACCCTGAACCAATTGTTCAGCCAGGTCCCTAGAGGATTCGGAAGCCCCTTCTTCCAGCTCCTGCAGCAGGAGCTTTGCCCTTTTAGTCGGGGCCTGACCAGGCCCCCGGCCAGAGCCGGCCTCACCACCGAACCCACCACCGTGAATAGGGAGCGGGCCACGGCCTCCACTCTCCTATCAGCGGGATCCTGAAATGCAGGAGCCCCTTCCACAGGCAACGTGGTGGCCTTGCGCAGTCTGGACACAGGGGGGTCCACTGGCGGAGGAGAGCCCTACTTTTTTTTTTTTTTTAAAGCCCCCCTCAAGGGGGGGTAACGGGTTGCAAAGTTTTTTGACAAACTTTATGCGGTGCATCCCATTCCTTGTATAACATATTGACCAAATAAGGAACACAAGGAAACACTTCAGCGGTGCGTGGTAGTCTGCTGGTACTGACACAGAGGTGTCTCCGCCACATCCTCAATTTTTAGAGTCTCACGCACCGCAGAAACAAGAGCTTCAACAAATTCTTGCCAGCAACTGACTGCAGCAGAGTCATCCTCACTATCCATAAGGGTTAAACCCGCAGCCTCTGACATAACAGAACCAGAAAAAAACAGTGATTCTGTGTCAGAGACATCCCCAGAAGCAGGCTCAAGGAGGGGGCGCTTTTTACCCCCCATCCGGGCACTAGCTGCTTCAAACCTGGCAAGAAACCCAGGACAGCCAACATAACAGATGTGGCAGGGGAAGGGGCGTTAAGGGTTAACTCAGGCATAGCTTGAGAGGGAGACCTGGTTCCATAGTGTCAGCGCTGAGTCACCCACCCTGCAAGGCAGGACAAAAAAAAAACCCCACTGGTCACCTCCTTGCTGCTATTGCAGAGCATGGGGGCCCCTGGTATTCACCACCCCACCCAGCTGCAGAGAGAGCTGAAAAACCTGAGGTGTGCTCTGATGTGCTGGCTGTGATGTGTCTGTCACCTCAACGAAGATTCACAGCGTTTCACAGCACTAAAACTGTTACAGCACTAAAACTGGTACAAGATACCAGAGGCTGTGCTGTGTCTATCACCTCATGGAAGAATCACAGCTTTACCAAGGAGATTTCCAAGATGGCCGCCGTCTGAGGTAAAAATTACCTCATAGAACACAGCAGCACTGGCTGTGCTTTGTCTGTCACCTCATGGAAGAATCACAGCGTTACCAAGGAGATTTCCAAGATGGCCGCCGTCTGAGGTAAAATTCACCTCATAGAACACAGCAGCACACAGCAGCACCCCCCAGAGTAACAACACAGTCCCCCAACAACACACAGGTACCGGTGGTAATAAAGAAAACCCAGTAGGCCCCCCTTCACAGCCACTACCCAGTCAGGGGAAGGAGGGAGAAGAAGGGGAGAGAGGAAAGCAGGGCGGACCCTCAGTCGACCTCCCCAGGGAAACATTCCAGCCAGACCACTTACCTGAGTAAGGGGCCACTACTTACCCGTCCTGCGACTACCCGGCTGGAGGTATCCCAGACAGAACCAACGTCCGTAAACGGCATGGCTGTCGGCCAGACACACTGTGACAAAGCCATAGAGACCGGTCATATGTGTGCCCTAGAACCGAAGTTCCCCGGCCGCCCCTGGAGCAACGGGGCCTGTCGTGGACGTCCCAAAGCTGAGCTAAGGGCCGGCACACGCTCGATGGCCGAACATGGGGGGACTACAAGAGTCAAGACCCAGCCTGTCACCCTGTCGGCTGTTGATAGAAGAATCACAGGATTCAAAAATGCAGGAACAAAATAATAAAAGCGAGAAAAAAATCGCAAGAAAAAAACTCCAGAGTACAGGACTCCAGAAGCGCCTGACTCCTCTCCTGTCGTTAGGCAGAAAAAGACTGAGGCTCCTAGAGCAGGGTGTGGGTTATGCCTGGGGAGCCACGCCCCCTGGGAGGAGCGGCACGAAGGAAAGGTTTTAACACTTTAAGTGCTGTTAAATTCTGCCTAAACTCTCCTGGTAGGAAGAAGCATAACCCTAATGTCAATGAAGGCTGTGTCCGTCTTTGAACGGAAGAGAAATCCACTTTTTGACATTAGCTGTAGCATACTGCTAACATCTGCAGTATGCGTTTTTTTTTTTACTTGTACTTATCGTTATATGAGCCCTTGTTTTCTGGCTCCGAGCGGGGAATCCTGCGGGGAATGGGCGTTTCTAAGCGAAGAGGAGTTGATTGACGGCTGCTAAGGCGCGTCTTGGCCTCTGTTTAATCTTCAACTGCCATGATGCTGCACATGTGATCAGTTATGACACCAGCCATTGGATGGTTTGACAGTTTGGTTGAGAGCACAACCAATGTGACAGTTAGCATTCCCGGCATGCCAGGAATGTAACTGCTTTTTCAAACTGTTAAATTTATGATTTTAACTAGTGCTGGTAATAGGATAATGGCGCTGCAAATAAAATTCCACTGAGTTGGTTCCAAATACTATGCAAAGTAACAAGTGTTGGGTAATCCTGTTCAGGGGTAGATCCAATGTAGTGAACCTCCCCTATTAGTGAACGCAAATGGATTTTTGTTACCCTGTTTGCTGGTGCCAAAAAATATATATGGCTGCCACTTGAGTGGCGAGTGGAGAAAAAAAGGGGGGAAAGACCCTGCCTGAGTCCTTACAATCGTCTGGTGTCCCAGTGATGTGGGCGTTCGTGATGGGTGTTGTTACTAGTGATTGTTGTTGTGCCAAAATCGTATAAACAAAAAAAAAATTATATATTAAAGAATAAAAATATATATATAAAGCTTGAATCGGTGTCTGTTGGGAGACTCGACCCTGTATGGGTATCCTACGGATCCCCAATAATATATGCACTGTATTAATTTCTGAGGTGAAAGTGCATTGAAGGTATGTGCATTAGCATGCACCCCCCGTTATATCTATCGTGCACAATAAGTGGTCCCTGAGTGCTAAGAGGTGTTCAAGGGGTGTAGCGCACCAAAGTGTGAATCCCTAATAAAGTTCCTTAACCGGTGCCTTATACTTAAGTGCTACTAAACCATAAGTAGTATATAAGTATATGAGTGAATACCAATGCAAAACCAATTGCTTATAAAAATGTGAATCCTACTGTCCCTCCTGGGACTAGAAGATCTGTAGCAAAAAATGTGTCAAAAATCACAATACATAAAAAAGAAAATAAATAAGAAAATAAAGAGAGACACAAGTCCCAGTAATTTAGTGCTAATAGCAGGTGTAGTAATTAGCATCCACTCTAGAGTCCGGTCAATCAGGAGCGGTGTTTAGACTAATTACATAGGAACTTAACAGAGTTTATCTAACAGTTTTCTTCCTTTATTCCTGCATACGGGTTAACAGATTTAAACTGGTGACTTTTGGGTGCCGCTTCATTTGGTTAAGGCGGTGACATCTGTGCTCCCCCACATAGGTCCCCACTCACCGGATGTCGTCACCCCCCAGGGGGCAAAAAGCGGATGGTAATGGTACCTCGATGCCTGTGGAGTCACGACCTGTTATCCCAGATCCTCAGCTGTCTCCTTTTCCGGGGGCTGCAAATTGAATGTGGTCCTTTCCAGGTTGTCCTCCAAAGTCACTCAGTGGTTAAAACGAAAAAAACAAAGGGAACCACATAGTGTAATATGTTTTTAAAGTTTAATTGGGTAGCACCCAAAAACTATATTTATTTAAAAATGACAGGGGCAATTGTATGCCTCCACTGGAAGCCCTGCACAGAGGGGGGCTCCAATGAGCCAATATATAAAAAAAATTACGTGCACAAGAAAAATTATATAATAAAAAAATAAAAATAAGAAAACACAAGGTGGAGAGACACACTGCACTGGCCTATGGGTCTCACACTCAATAGTGTGGCTGCTGCTGCTAGCGCCGTATAAAATCCTCCTTAGGCGCTGTCGGTTCTAAAGCAGGGAAAACAGCTGAGACAGGTAGGCGTGCTGGCGATTAGCTCACGTAAATTTTTTTATATATTGGCTCATTGGAGCCCCCCTCTGTGCAGGGCTTCCAGTGGAGGCATACAATTGCCCCTGTCATTTTTAAATAAATATAGTTTTTGGGTGCTACCCAATTAAACTTTAAAAACATATTACACTATGTGGTTCCCTTTGTTTTTTTCGTTTTAACCACTGAGTGACTTTGGAGGACAACCTGGAAAGGACCACATTCAATTTGCAGCCCCCGGAAAAGGAGACAGCTGAGGATCTGGGATAACAGGTCGTGACTCCACAGGCATCGAGGTACCATTACCATCCGCTTTTTGCCCCCTGGGGGGTGACGACATCCGGTGAGTGGGGACCTATGTGGGGGAGCACAGATGTCACCGCCTTAACCAAATGAAGCGGCACCCAAAAGTCACCAGTTTAAATCTGTTAACCCGTATGCAGGAATAAAGGAAGAAAACTGTTAGATAAACTCTGTTAAGTTCCTATGTAATTAGTCTAAACACCGCTCCTGATTGACCGGACTCTAGAGTGGATGCTAATTACTACACCTGCTATTAGCACTAAATTACTGGGACTTGTGTCTCTCTTTATTTTCTTATTTATTTTCTTTTTTATGTATTGTGATTTTTGACACATTTTTTGCTACAGATCTTCTAGTCCCAGGAGGGACAGTAGGATTCACATTTTTATAAGCAATTGGTTTTGCATTGGTATTCACTTATATACTTATATACTACTTATGGTTTAGTAGCACTTAAGTATAAGGCACCGGTTAAGGAACTTTATTAGGGATTCACACTTTGGTGCGCTACACCCCTTGAACACCTCTTAGCACTCAGGGACCACTTATTGTGCACGATAGATATAACGGGGGGTGCATGCTAATGCACATACCTTCAATGCACTTTCACCTCAGAAATTAATACAGTGCATATATTATTGGGGATCCGTAGGATACCCATACAGGGTCGAGTCTCCCAACAGACACCGATTCAAGCTTTATATATATATTTTTATTCTTTAATATATAATTTTTTTTTGTTTATACGATTTTGGCACAACAACAATCACTAGTAACAACACCCATCACGAACGCCCACATCACTGGGACACCAGACGATTGTAAGGACTCAGGCAGGGTCTTTCCCCCCTTTTTTTCTCCACTCGCCACTCAAGTGGCAGCCATATATATTTTTTGGCACCAGCAAACAGGGTAACAAAAATCCATTTGCGTTCACTAATAGGGGAGGTTCACTACATTGGATCTACCCCTGAACAGGATTACCCAACACTTGTTACTTTGCATAGTATTTGGAACCAACTCAGTGGAATTTTATTTGCAGCGCCATTATCCTATTACCAGCACTAGTTAACATTAATCGCACTTTGTGATTACCTAAGGAGGCAGCAGCAAACATATTGAATCCTAAGCGCGGATAGATCTCCCCTTCATTTGCATTTTAAATTTATGATTTTACTTCCACTTTAAGGATGCTGGAAAGTTCATTTTGAGGGTGAACCTCCGCTTTAAGTTTAAACCACGCCCATTTTTTGTTGCGCCACATTTTCTCACCCACACCCCCTAATTATGACAAAAAAGCGTCCCTATAAATTTTTGGATAATGTTGCCAACTATGAATGAGGCATGCATTTGCGATGCCTATATTTCAGAATAAACGCGGTGCAATTTTGTCCCATAACAAATCACGCTGCAAACAAGCAAGCAAAATTACACTACGCGTCACACGGTATTGCAAACGCACCCTGCCTTTTGTCGCCATTCTGAAATTGCATACCTCCCAACATTTTGAGGTGGGAATGAGGGACACCTACTAGCAAACATATGTAGGCATAGGACACACCCCCTTTCACACCCCCTTAAAGGGGAAATAACCCCAAAAAAGGCTAATTAAATCTACAAGTGCTTTTTTTTTTACCACTGCTATTCCTTTATATTTGCTTTTAAAATTTACAATTGCAGCAATTTAGAATTTGGATGAAAGGTTTAGCACTGGGAAACACTTTTTGAAAGACAAAAAGTGCATTTTATATAGAACTATAGAGATCAGACCAAAATGAGGGGGAAAGAGGGACAGAGAGGGACATTGTTGCAAATCAGGGACAGTCCCTTCGAAATCAGGGATAGTTGGGAGCTATGGAATTGTGTGGAGAATCAAATTTCGCCAGAGCCAGCCCCCTCAATACTTTTGTTTTCAGGTTATGAAATGAGAACAGTCTGAATAACATGGAAATAACAGGTTGCCATGGGTGTTATCTTAACCAATTCCCTACCGTAGTATGTCATATGACGTCCTGGACTTTAGGGGGGGGGGGTATCTGAATGATGCCTGAAGCTACAGGCATCATTCAGATATCCTTCTTTTCAGGCGGCGATTCTTCGCACCATAAGAATGATCATAGCAGCGGTTCCGCCGCTTGATCGTTCTTATAGGTGGCGGGAGGGGACGTTCCCCCCTCCCGCTGCCATCCGGTGCTTCTCCGGGCTCTCCCGTGCCATCGGGAGCCAGGAGAACGAATCAGCACCGCTGGATGAGGAGGAATCGAGATTTCCGGTGACCATAGTCATCTCTATGACTGTCGGAGGCCCGGGCGCGACGTTATGACATCATGCCTGGGTACCCGGAAGTAAATCGCGGCTGAAAGCATGAGATCAGTGGTTTTTTTTTCCCCGATCTCATGCTTTCCAGCCTGGAGGAGAGATGTGGGGTCTTAAAGAGGACCTGTCACTAACAATTCCTATTACTTGTAATAGGAATAAAAGTGATCAAAAAGCAAAAATGTAAAGAAATAGTGTCTCCATAAAGAGGACCTGTCACTAACAATTCATATTACTTGTAATAGGAATAAAAGTGATCAAAAAACAAAAATGTAAAGAAATAGTGTCTCCATAAAGAGGACCTGTCACTAACAATTCATATTACTTGTAATAGGAATAAAAGTGATCAAAAAAGTAAAATGTAAAAATAAAAAAAAAAATAATAAAAAAAAAATAATAAAAAATATTTAAAACGGCCCTGTCCCCAGTAGCTTGCGCCCAGAAGCAAACGCGCACATAAGTCCAGCCCACATATGTAAACGCCGTTCAAACCACACCTGTGAGGTAACCTGTAAAAAAAATTAAAGCGTCGCCTATGGAGATTTTTAAGTACCGAAGTTTGGCCCAACCATGAATGTGCGCAATTTTAAAGCGTGACAAGTTAGGTATCTATTTACTCGACGTAACATCATCTTTCACATTATACAAAAAAAATGGGCTAATTTTACTGTTTTGTTATTTTTTATTTAATTAATTTTTAATTTCCACCCCAAAAAAAGGCGTTTGAAAAATGATTGTGCAAATACTGTGCGAAAAAAAAAAAAGTTTCAATGACCGCCACTTTATTGCCTAGGATGTCTGCTAAAATATATATATATATATATATATATATATATATATATATATATATATATATATATATATATATAAATATAATGTTTGGGGGTTCTTAATAATTTTCCAGTCAAAAATTATGATTTTTACATGAAGGAGATCAGAATAGGACCGGTATGGAAGTGGTTAATGAGCTCTCGTTTCCCTGATCCCTTAGTAAAAATGGCCGACTCGTCTTCGGCACGTGCCCGCCCCTCCCCTCAATACACTAGCTATCGTCTCTCCCTCTATCTGCAGGACACCTTTGCTGTATAAATGACCAGCAGCACAACTTCAGTATTATATGGTCGTCAGAGCCGGTCCCGCCCCCCTCTCACCAGAGAGCTTGTCATGTGTACTCCCTTTGACAGCTTTGGTATCCCCGGCTCCTCCCACCCCCTCTCTGCCTGCTAAGAAGAAGTGATCATGGCAGCTGACGGGGTGATTCTTCCTATCCCATCGTTGTCTTCATTGAGGAGCTGCAGGTGAGGGGGAGGGGTGCGGGACTCAGAGAGGGAGGGGAGAGTTCAGGAACACTCTATACTGCTCACCACATTCTATACAGCACTCCATATGTTGCTTTCCTCCCTCTGGGCCTGTTTATAGTTTGGGGAAGAAATCAGAAGTTTCATTTCCTGTCGCTGAGACACACCAGGAGATGAAAGGTATCCCCTCCCCTCATCAGACAGTTGTCACCAGAACAGGTGTGCCCATTGGAAGATTTCTCCTCACTTCCTGTTGTGGTGACAACTCAAACATTTTACTTTCCTCCCCCCTTACCATCTAGCATGCAGCCTTGCCCATACGGCTTGTCTGCTAAAACAGTTATTATTAGAACAGGAAGTGAGGGAGAAATCTCCCATCTCCTTCCCTACTGTATCCAGCTACAATAAGAAAAATAATATATGGCTAGACTACTTCCAAACAATGTAAAGCAGGAGGCAAGTCTTTATTATTATTATAGAAGAAACACTGTCTCTGGTGGGGAAGGGTTTCTACTACAGTCATTCTATCATACCTTTACGCCAGGGGTCTCGCGTTGGCTGCCCTCCAGCTGTTGTGAAACTACAAGTCCCATGAGGCATTGCAAGGCTGACAGTTACAAGCAAGACTCCCACAGACAGAGGCATGATGGGACTTGTAGTTTTGCAGCAGCTGGGGGGTTGCTAGTTTGAGACCCCTGCCTTAAAGTGATTGTAAAGTGTTTTTGTTTTTTTTTAACAAATGTGTGTCCATACTTCCCTCCTCTGTGCAGTTGGTTTTTGCACAGTGTTGTCAAACCTCCTCTTCTGGGGTCCTTCAGCGGCGCTCATGGCTCCTCTTCTCGAGTGCCCCATAGAGAGCCACTCTACCTGGGGGGGCACTCGTACGACCACAGACAGCATGACTCGGCCCCGCCCCTCATGTCACTGGATTTGATTGACAGCAGCAGGAGCCAATGGCTTCTGCTGCTATCAATCTATCCAATGAGGACCCAAGACAGCGGCTGGAGCTTCTGTGCTCGCCCCTGTCACTAGAAGTTAAAGGGGGGCTCTGGGCGCTGCAGCGGCACAAAAGGTTTTTCACCTTAAAGGGGTTGTAATTGTTCATTTTTTTTTTTTTTTTAAACAAACGTGTCATACTTGCCTCCACTGTGCAGTGGTTTTGCACAGAGTGGCCCCGATCCTCCTCTTCTGTGGTCCCTCAGCGGCGCTCCTCCTCTTCTCGAGTGTCCCGCCAGAGAAGTGCTGTCGTGCGGGTGCGCGCCTGTGTCCTGCTGCTGCATCCGTAGACAGAGACAGCAGGACTCGGCTCCGCTCCCCGGCACCCGTGTCTTCAGATTTGATTGACAGTAGTGGGAGCCAATGGCTGCGCTGCTATCAATCTATCCAAATCGGGACACGAGACAACGACCAGAGCTGATGTGCTTGTTCTCGTCGTGGGAATTACAGGGCCCAGGTAAGTATAGGGGGGCTCAGGGGCACTGCTGCAGCACAGGAGGTTTTCACCTTAATGCATAGAATGCATTAAGGTTAAATATGGCGAGGGTTTACAACTCCTTTAAAGAGGAGGTCCAGCCTGGGTAAAAAAAATGAAAAGTCAGCAGCTACAAATACTGTAGCTGCTGACTTTTAATATTGGGTCACTTGCCTGTCCAGGGAGCCCGCGATGTCGGCACCCTAATCGATCTTCAGATCGACTCCCGGGTGCTGCTGCTACCATTCCTGGTAAGGGAACCAGGCAGTGAAGCACGCTGCGCTTTCTAATTACCTCAGCGGCGGAGGAACTTCCAGTGGATCTGGCCGCGGCCCGTTTCCTGGACCTGTCAAAATTTCCCATTCCCCCCTCCCCCCTGAAAGGTGCCAAATGTGACACCGGAGGGGGGGGGGCAGAGGAAACATATAAGCGGAAGTTCCACTTTTGGGTGGAACTTTGCTTTAGCCTAGGTTCACATTGGAGCGATTTGTCATGCGATTTGAGTGATCAAATCGCATGATAAGTCACAGCCTATTGGAGGCAATGGCACTGTTCCAATCGGTGCGACACTGATTTTGTGGTGCCGCACCGATTTGCAAAAGTAGTTCCTGCGCTACTTTTGCCGATTTCAGGTGCGATTTCTATAGACATCTGGGTATGAAGCCACACAAATGTCTATCAAGTAGCACCTGAAATCGCTGACCTTGCTACTTTGAAAGTAAAGTAGCACGATTTCAAAGTAGCATCAGTGTGAACCAGGGCTCTAGGTGAGAAACCCTGAGGGTTTACAACCCTTTAAAGGTTTCAGTAAGCCAGAAGCATGTCATGACATCACTTCCGGGTTACTGGATCCGAGACTCCGGCCAGCCAGCGGACGTGCAGGCTGGTCGCTTGGGCCCCCCAGTGGGACAGAAGGCGGCGGGATCTGCTTGTAATAACAGCCGAGCAGTTGCATTTAACATATTTTATGTACCGTATATACTCGAGTATAAGCCAAGTTTTTCAGCATGTTTTTTTTTTGTGCTGACAATGCCCCCCTCGGCTTATACTTGAGTCACCTTTTTGCGCCTGATCTTCCGGACTTTGGGGACCCGGTACCGACTGGCCGTAACTTGGCACACATGTAGCCCCGCTCTTCCTCTACAAGTGTGCAAAGTTTGTTGTCCAGGGGACCTACGGCCGGGAAGCACCGATTATTATTTTTTTTTTTTTTTCAAAGCCAGGCACCCCTTCCATAGACTACCATGTTAAACGTCAGTCTAGTCATGGGCACAGTGAGGCATGCACATGGACACAGTGAGGCACAATGAGGCATGCAGATGGACCCCCTAGGCTTATACTTGAGTCAATAAGTGTAACGGCTACCCACCGGTGTGAGGGTCTCAGCCGCTGGAGACGTCCTTTTCCCTGGCAAGCTGCGATATGCAGGTACCGCCGGTATATCCCATCGAACGCCCTTCCAAGAAACGAGACGGACTACGTTTGCAGAGTCAAGCAGGACTGACATTTAATGCCACATTTTTCCTCCTTATATCTGGTTACAAACTGTACAGAAACAAATGACACTTCCCCCCCCCCAGGGGGCCTTCAATACACACACTTTGAAAGAATGACCTTCCCTTGAGCCAATCAGCCGCTAGCCGTTTCGGCTCCTCAACTTAGCTTGATCAGACAATAGAATTCAATTAACCTTTAAAACAATTATCACTCACACATAATCCCCATCAGCATACACCTCACAGGGGGCTGTTACCTCCACAAAAGAGTTCATTAGCTATGCGAAGGGAACATTAGCATTCAGCAATGAAAGAGACTTGTCCAATTAACCCTTTGAGCTCAGAATACAATGTGGTACATCCAATTGTGACCAGCCATGCAGTTCCTTGTAGTCCTCCCTGCAGGAAGACTATAACTGTCCCGGCAGCATGCATATGTCCGTTACAATAAGTTTTCCCATTTTTTTTTTTTTTATGGTAAAATTAGGTGCCTCGGCTTATAATCAAGTATATACAGCATGTTATTTACCTGTAAAAGCCTCCCTCTTGTAGACATCCAAGAGCCCTGAGACTGCTACTGAGTGCCATCTTGGACCATGGGCTTGATGGTACAGGAGATGGTCAGAGACCATGGGCATGATGGTACAGGAGATGGTCAGAGACCATGGGCATGATGGTACAGGAGATGGTCAGAGACCGTGGGCGTGGTACAGGAGACGGTCAGAGACCATGGGCATGATGGTACAGGAGATGGTCAGAGACCATGGGCATGATGGTACAGGAGATGGTCAGAGACCGTGGGCGTGGTACAGGAGACGGTCAGAGACCATGGGCATGATGGTACAGGAGATGATCAGAGACCGTGGGCATGATGGTACAGGAGATGGTCAGAGACCGTGGGCATGATGGTACAGGAGATGGTCAGAGACCGTGGGCATGATGGTACAGGAGATGGTCAGAGACCGTGGGCATGATGGTACAGGAGATGGTCAGAGACCGTGGGCATGATGGTACAGGAGATGGTCAGAGACCATGGGCATGATGGTACAGGAGATGGTCAGAGACCATGGGCATGATGGTACAGGAGATGGTCAGAGACCATGGGCATGATGGTACAGGAGATGGTCAGAGACCATGGGCATGATGGTACAGGAGATGGTCAGAGATTGCAGACATAATCCAAGAAACAGTTGTAGACTGCAGATGCAGCACAGGAGACAGTTGGAGATTGCAGATGCGATTCAAGAGACAGTCAGAGACCTATTACATGAGACTACTAGAAACCACTATTATAATGAGGCAATAGGGAAATACAGATCAGTGTCTGCAGAAGCTCCGAGGGCCACACAAAAAGTGCCAAAAGGCAGCAGGTTGGGCACCAGGGCAGTAAAGTATTCTCCTTTTGCTTCTCTCCTGGCTGCTAAATAAACATTTAAATAGGGAGGGGTGGAAGAGCTGGGCCAGCACAGGCAGTAATTGGACACTCCCAGATGAAGAGAAGGATATAATGTGCAAAAAGGGAGGGGGCGGTGCTAGGGGAATGACTTTTCTGCATTGGTCAAACTTTCTAGCATGTTCAGAGGCACATTGCAAGTCAATAACAATGATTCATGGAAAGGAAAAACACTGCAAGTGAGCATTTCCAGTACTTGATTTTTTTGGGGCTTTTTACCTGCAAGTTTTGGTGACCGGTTCTCTTTAAATTTTGAAGCTTTTTCTACTGATGTCTTTTTTTTTTCCTTTACTTCAGACTCCACCTAGTAGAGTTTTACCTGGAGCGCACAAGTTCTCTTACCGGCCCTTTAGCGTCTCCATTTTGGCTTTGCATCATTAGTAAAGGTGGGATTTTATCTTGCTTTTTTTTTTGTTTGTATATTTCTTATCATTATTTTCTCTTTTTTTTTTTTTTTTTTTAATAATTTGTTATAGTATAATTTTTAAGTGTTTATTTTAACAAAGTTCAAAATATACTATCTTCTTTTCCCGTTTTTGTTCCCCTTCCCTCCCCTCCCCAGATCTTCCCTCTCACCACGCTCAGCCTCTTTATTTATCTCTTCCGAAATCTCAAGTGTCAGCCCTTAGATTTTCGACATAGCTCCAAGACCTCTTAAAAGCTCTCCATCTATCCCATTTCTTACTTTGACCCTTATTGTTCCCTTCTATGCCTTCCCTTAGTTCTTCCATCGAGTATGTTTGTTTGTTCCACCGCGTCAATCCATTCCCATATCATGGGGCATTCTATCTCTTGCCATTTTCTAGGAATTAGCTTCTTTGCCGCGTTCAACAAATGCGGCACCAGGGAGTCTTTGTATTTTTTGATCCCTTCTTCCCCTCCGTGAAAGAGAATGGTCCATGGGTCCTTCTTTATTTTACTTTTTGTGATTGCTTCTATAAGTTCCAATATCTTCTCCCAGAATCTCTTTATTTTGGGGCATTCCCACCAAAGGTGGGCCATGGTTCCTGGGGTCTCGCAGCCCCTCCAGCAGTGTCCTGATTGGTCTTCTTTGAATTTATGTAATTTGTTCGGTGTTATGTACCATCTAGCAATACATTTGTAGTTCATTTCAGCGGTTTGGCTATCTACCGCGGAGGAGTGTACCAGTTTCAACATTTTCTTTAGTTGGGTCCTATCATGGTGTATTCCAAGTTCCCTTTCCCATTTTTCAATGAATGGTGGAATCTCCTGCTCGTCATACTCCACCAAGATCCTGTACACCTTTGAGATGGTGCCTTTAGAGGTCTCTGTAGAGCATAATTTTTCCATCTCCGTTAGCTGGTCACCTGATCTTAGTGGAGGTGGTAACTTTTGAACAAAATGACTGAGCTGTTGATACCTCCATTCGTTGATTTCCATCAAACTTTTTTTTTGTTTTAGTTCTAAAAGTGTTATCAAGTGTCCGTCTTTAATTATGTCCTTTAATTGTGCCGTGTCTTTCTTTATCCAATTTCCCCCCACTTGTGTTTTCCCTGGTGCAAAATAATCATTATTTTTCAGTGCTATAAGGGGTGAGTTAAAGTCCTTCTCTGTTTTTTTATAGACCGTGTTCCATACTTTAAGTGCATTTTTAGTAATCTCATGTGTTTTCGTGCTTAATTCTCTAAATTGGGGGGGATTCCATATTATAGCTTCAAGCTTCACCTTTGATAGTGTGTTCTCCAGACCGACCCACCTTTTTTCTTTGTTGACCCTGGCCCACTCCACCACTCTTGATATTATGACCGCCTCATAATATTTTTTTATGTCCGGTACTGCGAGACCTCCCTTAGGCCCCTTTCAGACTGGGGCGGGAGCTGCGGTGGCGGTATAACGCCGCTAAAAATAGCGGCGCTATACCGCCGGAATTGCCGCGGGTATCAGCCGCTAGCGGTGCGGTATTAACCCCCGCTAGCGGCCGATAAAGAGTTAATACCGCCCGCAATGCGCCTCTATAGAGGCGCATTGCGGGCGGTATTGCCGCGGTTCCCATTGTTTTCAATGGGAAGGAGCGGTATACATGCCGCTCCTCTCACCGCTCCAAAGATGCTGCTGACAGGAGATTTTTTTGTCTCCCGCCAGCGCATCGCCTCAGTGTGAAAGCCCTCGGGCTTTCACATTGAGTCTGCAGTGCAGGAGTTTTTCAGGCGGGATAGCAGCGCTATTTTTAGCGCTTTACCGCCTGAAAAACTCCTCAATGTGAAAGGGGCCTTAGACTTAGGTTGTTTCAGAGTCTGTAAGGAGATTCGGTGCTTCTTGTGGCTCCATATATAATTCATGATTATTTTTTTCAGTGTGTTAAGCATAGATCTTGGTAGAGCAATAGGGATCATTTGGAATTTATATACAATTTTGGGTAGTAGGACCATTTTACAAAAATTTATTCGCCCTATCCAGGATATGGGTCTATTTTTTACCCTTTTTATTTCAGCCTTTATTTCATCCAGGAGAGGTATGTAATTAGTTTCATATATTTTTTTTATAGTATTTGCTAGTCGAATTCCTAAATATTTAATTTCCCTCACCCAGGGGAATTGAAAAGTTGATCTTAATAGTCTTTCCTCTATCCTATTTATATTTACGTTTAATATTTCCGTTTTTGTGACGTTTAATTTAAAGTTTGAAATTTCCCCATATTGCTTACATAAGGTCAGCAGCTTGGGGATTGATGTTATGGGGTTCACCAAGTAAAAGAGTACATCATCTGCGAATGCTGATAGCTTGTGTTCCTCCTCCTCTGTCTTAACTCCTTCAATGTCCACGTTTTTACGGATCTTAGCCAGGAAAGGTTCAAGAGACAGTACAAACAAAAGGGGGGATAGAGGACATCCCTGCCTTGTTCCGTTCTTCATTATAAAAGATTCTGAGAGGCTACCATTTACTTTTATCTTGGCCGTTGGGGATCGGTAAAGGGTCTTGATCCAGTCTAACATCCTCCGTCCGAAACCCATTTTGTCCAAGGTTTGTATCATGAATCCCCAGTCTACCCTGTCGAACGTTTTTTCCGCGTCTATCGACAGGAATAGACCTGGGGATCCATTTTCTTTTATTTTTTGAAGAATCAGTAGGGCTCTGACGCCATTGTCTCTTCCCTCCCTTCCCTGGACAAAACCTGTCTGGTCAGGGTGGATCAGTTTTACCATATTCTGTTTGATTCTCTCTGCCAATACTTTCGCAAACAATTTCGTATCGGCATTCAGGAGAGAGATCGGTCTGTACCCGGAGCAGCTTTTGATATCTTTGCCTTCCTTTGGTATGACTGTGATAATTGCCTCTAAGGCCTCTCTTCTCATACCAAAGTCTCCTCCTAGGCCATTGAAATATCTGCATAGTACCGGCAGGAGAATCTCCTTACATTTTTTATAATATATGGCCGTAAAGCCGTCTGGCCCTGGACTTTTACCCGACGCACATCCTGTCAAGGCTGTTTGAATTTCTTTTTCTGTAATTGGTCTGTCCATCGTCAAGCTGTCGTTTTGGTTCATTATTGTCAGTCCAGCTGCATTAAGGAATTCTGAGGTCTTATCTTTTTTCTCCTCCTCTGATCGGATTGTCTGTTCGACTGCATATAGCTTTTCATAATATGCTCTAAAAGTTTCAGCAATATCTTTTGTTGCATGTGCCTCCTGCCCGTTTTCTTTTTTGATCTTCTCTATATAGTTCCTTGTTTTCTTCTTCTGAACCATCCTGGCAAGGTGTTTATGTGTTTTATTTCCCCATTTGTATCTTTCCTTCGCGATGAGGTTGAACTCTCTTCTTGTTTCCTGGTCCATAAGTTCTTTAAGTTCATTTCGTTTATTCACCAAGTCCTGGTATAGTTCTTGTTTCATTCCCGTTTTTTTGTGTTTCTGTTCTAATTTGAATATTTCCGTGATTAACTCGTCCTTTTTGCGGCTTTTTTCTTTTTTTTTCCTTGCTCCTTCCGATATTAGGGTCCCTCTTATTACAGCTTTGTGTGCGTCCCATATTGTTGCTGTCGATATTCCCTCTATGTCGTTTAGCCTAAAGTATTCTTCTAGATCTTTTTTTATCCTCGTTAAGCTGGATTCCTCCATCAATAGCTCCTCATTGAGTCTCCAGATTTGTCTTGGCTTCTGGTTTCCCTCTATTTTCAAGGATATGCTAATTGGAGCATGGTCGGATACTGTAATTGCTTCAATTTTAGTTTCAACTACCATTTCCAGGGTGTTATGATCTACTAAAAAGTAGTCGATCCGGGAATAGCTTCCATGTACCGGTGAATAAAACGTGTAGTCTCTCTGTTCAGGATTTAAAATTCTCCACACATCAACCAATTGGTTTCCATAGAGGCTTTTTTTTATCTTTCTTATCTGTGTATTCATAATTCCCTGTGTCTGTGGTGTCTTGTCAATTTTTGGGTCCATGCAGAAATTTAGGTCTCCTCCCAATATCACCTTTCCTGTTCCAAAATCTTTTAACTTCCCCAGTATCTCAGCTACGTATTTTATAGGGCGATCGTTCGGAGTGTATATGTTTACAAGGGTGCATTCCATCTCTTCGATCCTCCCTTTTAAAAACAGGAACCTCCCTTCTGGATCTGTCATTCTACTTGATAATTTAAACCGCGTCCCTTTGGCGATTCCAATCGCCACTCCTCTAGCTCTCTTGGAGACCGTGTCTCCATAGTACCATGTTGGGTGGTCCTGGGAATATAACCTAATATTAGAATTAATTGAGAGGTGGGTTTCTTGTAGGAAGGCTATGTCGGTTCTCAATCTTTTCAACTCTTTCAATATTTTGTGTCTCTTTACCGGGCTATTGAGGCCTTTTACGTTATATGATACACATTTGACTACCGGCATCTTTTTTTCCTCCTTGTTTTCATCTTCGGGTCTGACATCTTATTTTCCTTTGAATTTTTTCCTGTTGGCTGTCCTGGTGAGAAGGAACTTCCTCCCCCCTGCCCTTCCCTCTTCTCTCCCCCCCCCCCTCCCCCCCTCTTGGCCATCTGATGACCTCCGAACCAGCTAACATATCTTGGTTCGAATCTCTCCAGGTGGGGTCTGGGATTGCCTTCTCTCCTCCCCTCCTGACTACTTCGAGTCAGGGGGGTGAAGGGTCTATCTAGGGTACGGTACGGGCCGCATTTTTTTTTTTTTTTTAATTATAAAATTCTTGTTTATCTTTTCCTCTTTATCTACTTCTGCCCATTCGCTACTCCCAACCGGGCAGGTCAGGGGTCTGTATTTCTAATCTGCTACAAAAATCTTTGAGGTCTTCCGGAAACCTCAATACTGCGGACCTCCCTTCCTTTGTTGCTATTAGACAGGCGGGGAACCCCCAGTTATATTTAATTTTCTGATTTACGAGCTGATTTATAAGTGGTTTTAAGAGCCGCCTCCTTGTCAATGTATCGGGGGCCAGGTCTGCAAAGACCTGGAGCTCTCGTCCATTATACACTAACGGGGGTGCCCCCCTTAGTTTCTTCCAAATCTTGTCCTTGTCTTCATATAGCTGGAACCTTACAATGATGTCTCTGGTACGCTCCGTCTCTGCTCTTTTAGGATTTCCCACTCGGTGCACTCTTTCTATCCCAATTGTTTCTTCTAGCGCTCGTTCCAATAGGGGGTTGAATATTTTCTGTATTATTATCTTAAGCTCCTCCCCATTCTCCTCTGGTAAAGATCTTATTCTCAGATTCTGTCTCCGATTTCTGTTTTCCTGGTCTTCCAGTCTATACATAATTTGTCTCTGTTTGAGTTGCATCTGTTCCAGTTGCTCTTTTAAAATGTTTGATTCTACTTCTTGCTGATCTATCTTCTCTTCTGCTGACTCTACTCTAGAAAGTAAATGTCCGAGATCTGTCCGTAGGGTCTGTATTTCTCCCTTGATCGCGTTCTCCAATCTCAGCAACATTTCTTCCATTTCTCCCTTTAAGATGGGCTGTGTTAGTGCCCGCTGTTCATCCATCCTACTATTTTCTGGGTCGCTCTCCGCCATCCCCTCTCTTAATTCTATTGATGTTTCTCTTGAGTCTCCGTTCTGAGGTTTCTTGTTTTCTTTCTTTTTCTCTTTATCCTTATTCATCTGTTGTTGCTTTATTGCCCCCTGTGTTCGTGGGCTATCGTCTTTGACCATAAACGATCTGATGGAGCTTGTTGCTATTTTGTCGCTTGGTGTCTTCGGGGGACCCCCTTTTGTGGATCTACTCGTCATCCTGTGCATTGCTTGCCTCCCTCTTCTGATTCTCTTCCCCAGCTCGACCCCCTATTTCCTCCCCCCTTATTTATTTCCTTCTTTCAACTTAGCCGCCACCTCTTTTAATCTCCTGTACTTGGGCAGTTTTAAAGAGAACGCCCTTTCCGTGTCTTTATTCTCGTATTGGAGAGCAAGGCTTATTTGGGGTTTATTACTTACGGATGATATGCAGGCATATCTCCGCACTATTTCCGTATGTTTTAGATTGGGTATACTTTTCCCCTCGCCTCTTACGTTCCACTCACTCCGGCTCTACAAAACTTGCCGAGTCAGGAGATTAGGGTAAAAATCAGACAGCAACAACACAAGAGAACATGCGGCAAACAAGAAAACCAAAAAGTGAAGGAAATGGGAGGGAATTAATGATTTGGGATGTAATCTCACTGAGAGGACGCAATTTCATCTGGGGGCCCTCTTGTTAATTACACTAATCCTCAGATCTCCTTTTAATAACTTGACCTCCCCTGTTTACATATAGCTGTAGTTTCTTCTATGAGGTTTCGGGCCAGTGTCAGGGGTATCATAGGATTGTTTCCCCCTTTTCCCTTTCCTCTCTTTTGAGAAAAAGAAAAAGAAGAAAAAAAAAAAAAAAAAAAAAGTTCAAAGTTCAGATATACCCAGGTGCTGATTTGCATACCGTATTATTAATTTTCATGTCTGTACTAGATGTGTAACATGCATTTGTTCAGTGTACATAGCACAGAAATCATAGACCCAGGTATCTGTTTAAGAGCACCGTTTTGAGATACTTTGAGGGTTTATACTTTGTATCCAAAGCTCTTTTCTCACTCAATTCTCAAATGGCACTCACATGGTACATCTCTAGTTTAATAGGCTTTATAGGCTTTATGGACTTACTATCAAAGAGCATTCCCCTTCAGTTAAAAAATAAAAAACGAATAGTAGTAGTATTCAATTTTCCAGTAGTAGAAAGTCCACGTACCTGCGGACTTCATTTATGCTTCTATTTAGTCCAACACATAGAAGAGAAGGGTAAATAGTGTAGAACAGACCTGTTCCAGCTCCTTAGCAGTCCTATCCGATCCTCCTTCAGGAGTTTCCCCTGCCTTACCTCCGTGCTTCCTGTCTGTGTAGGTGATTTCCCACTGCTGATCTCACGGTTTGTAGCTTTCTGTTATCTGTGCCTTGATGGGCTCGTCTGTCGGGGCTCGGTCTGCTCCATCCTCCCGCCGCGCGTCCCGCCTCCTCTCTGCCGCTCTTCTGTCCTCGCTACTCACCAGGTGTTCACCGGGTTCTCCCGAGTCTCCCCCGTCCGCACAGCGTAGCCTGCAGTGCCAGATGCTAGGCTCTGGGCCTCCGCTACCAAACGTTGATGTCCGTGCGGGTCCTCCACTGTACGGCACGGTTGTCAGCGTGTAGCGTGCAGCGTAGGGGCGTCCGTCAGCCGTCTCCTCCCTTCAGATAGTGCGGTCCGTCCTTCCCCTCAGGCAACCCCATCGCTCTTCATTCCCCCCACCTACGAGCGCGCCACGTCCTCACGTGCACGTGCTTTCTACTGATGTCTACAGAAACCTATTCCTTGGCGTCTGAATGGCTACTCTTGAAAGCTGTCTTTGTGTACTGCTATTGCTCACATTTGGGTTCAGTAAACCTATTGAGCATTATCTCTTTTACAAGGATCTCCAAGAAGCTGAGTGTTCCCTGTAGTCATATCTGAGGTTCTGAAAGTATTTTTCTGATTTGTCTGCAGCTCCGTCTTGAACAGTATGAAGAAGCTTTCCACTGTTGCTTTGTGTGTAGAAAGGACACCCCGCAGTGACCCCATACCTTTCCTGACAGGTAAGGGTGACTTGTGAGAGAATAGACTTTCTGCATGTAATCAAAAATGTTATTTTCATCTACATGTCTTATTCATTCCTTTTTAAAGGATATCTAAAGGTTTAGTTTCAAAAAAAGATGTCATACTTGCCTCCTCTGTGCAGTTGGTTTTGCACCCCGATCCTCTTCTTCTGGGGTCCCTCAGCGGCGCTCCTAGCGCCTCTTCGGGACACTACTACTATTGACACAGACAGCAGGACTCGGCCCAGACACCCATGTCACTGTATTTGATTGACAGCAGCGGGAGCCAATGGCTACACTGCTATCCAATCATGACCCGAGACACCCCGGGCTCTGGGGGGGGCTGATGAATGACAGGAGGCTTTTTACTTTAAAGGGGTTGTGAAGCTTTGCGTTTTTTCACCTTAGGATGCATTAAGGTGAAAAAACATCCGATGCTTACAGGCCCCCCTAGCCCCAACCCCCCCCCCCCCCCCGTTTACTTACCTGAGCCCTCAAAAGTCCTGCGTCGTGAACGCGCTGGCTTCTCGGCTCTTCATTGGATGATTGATAGCAGCGCAGACATTGGCTCCCGCTGCTGTCAATCAAATCAATGACGGGGGCGGGGGGGCCGAGTGGATGTCTGCTGACACCTGCCAGCATCCAACCCGGTCCGCTAAAAACAGATGGATATGGATTCGTTCCCCATCTGTTCAGTGGATCGGATGGCAGTTGGATTAAAAGACAGGTGGTCTGTTTCCATCTGACCGCCCCATAGAGAACAGCAGGCTGCATCAGTAGAGCGGACACTGACCTGTCACCCGCCTGCTCAGCGGAGATCAGCAGAGAGATCTTCTGCTGAGCGGACGGATACGCTGCTGGCATCCATCCTGTGTAAAAGGGGCCTAACATGTATGAGTTTAGTAATCGAGCATAACGTGAAAGCTAGTATAACTGTTGGCAGAGATAATTAACTTTTTTTTTTTTTTTTTTTAGTTACAAGGTTGTTTCAAATTACTGAAGGGGGTTCAATGAATAGCCTCCAAAAAGACCTGCTCAATCCTCGCAGCACAGCAGTCCTAGTAGTAAATCTTGATAGAGTGCATGCAGCTGCTGTCTTCAGCATGCATCACTGCTGACTAGTTTCAAGGGTGGACCCTCTTAGTCAGTGGGTGATTAATGGCACAACACAAATTGTACAAAGTACCCAAAGTAGAAATATGAGTTTCTGTCCCACACCTGTCTAAACTCTATTTAGCAGTTAGGCCTCGGTTTGACTTGCCAACCACCCCCACCCTTGTGCTGAAATAGGCAGCAAAGGGGGATGTTTGCATGCTGCGATGCTTCAGGACATGACATGACCTGACCTGACATGTAACGATCGGCAGGCGGCAAGGCTGCTGTACACTACACATGCAAGTGAATGGGGAAGCACCACAAATGCCCCGCAAGCGCATGCAATGCATACAGTTGTAGCACGATTGTCTGCAGAATAGGGTTAAAACAGGTGAACCTGTCATTAGCCTCTGCAGCCCGATCCGAAAGCGGATCGGGCTTCAGAGGTAAGGGAGAATTGGACAAACGTCTAAGTCTACCCCTACTGAGTGATCATAATGGCTTTTCCATATAAAACCTTGTGTTTGTTACCCGAAAAAAAAAGAACCTGTTCCCTTAAAGCAGTGGTTCCCCACCTGGGGGGTCAGGACCCCCTTGGTGGTTGAATGATGATTTTCCAAGGGTCACTGAATCCTGGACTGTTCTGGAACCCCCCACCATTCTCCCAGCCTACTTGCGGCTGCCCAGCAGGGCTGTCCCTGGAGCCCACGGCCGCCCACTTAGCCTCTTTACAGGTGCCCATTCAGTTCACGGCATGGCTGGGGGGGCAGAGACTAGAGGTCAGCTAACTTGTGAGGAATGTGAAGTTGGAGGGGCTGGAGGAGACCCTATCTCCTGATTTTAGCATAGGTGTCACTTCTGCGAGATACCACAAAGTCGTAGACGCAGTGAGTAACACTACCTGTGATTATAGTTGCAATTAAAAGTCCCCACTACAGTTCTCAGACCTTGATCAAGAGCACTAAGCTGGCTGATCAGAACTCCCCCAAGCATTGCCACTTCTCCTAACTCCCCGCCAATACTGCTACTTATCCCATTCCCCCCCACCAAGGGGTGAGAGAGAGCGAGAGAGAATAAAATAAAATAAAATATAATATAATAAGAAATTAGGCTAGAGAGAGATAAAAGGTAAAGAAAGGAGAACAAACAGAACAAGTGGCACATCCTGAAATGTACCATAAAGGGTTTTAATACTATACGAGTGGAAGGGATTCAGGGAGCGCTAAATGTCTGTGGGTTAGGGGCGCAAATTACTTGTCTTGCCTTGGATGCTGACAACCTACGCTACAAAAATGATTTTTCGTTCAGGGGTCCCCACAACTTGGGAAATGTTATCAAGGGGTCACGGCACTAGAAGGTTGAGAACCATTGCATTAAAGCATGTTTTACAGCACAGTGCTTATGCTGTGTAATTTGGCTCCCCGTATCGCCTAAAATACTGGCTTATCCTGCCTGGCTATACCCTCCCCCCTGTCAACTGTCCACGGTTTATTATGGCTGCTGAGCCCTGATACTGTGGTCAGTTTATGCGCCTCCGTCATCCGCAGCCCTGCTCTGTCCTCTGTACCCCCCCCCCCCCCTACCTGCCTGTCTGCTCGTGTCAATGCCCGTCCCATCTTCTCCTGCTGCTATTATAACTACTATAAAAACCTCCCATCCCCTCTGTAACATAATGTTATGTGTCCCTGTGCCTATATTCTATAAAACAAAATGCTGCCTATTTGTACCTATATCAGATCGTCTCCCGGCGCTCACGTGACTCCTTAAGCTCTCTCTCCTACCCGGCCAAGGTCAGCGGTAATTCTTGGTCCCGTCTGCTGGAGCTGTCAGCCGGGCAGAGCAGAGAGCCGAGGAGTCGTGTGAACGCTGGGAGGCGCTCTGCTATAGGCACAAATTGGCAGATTTTTTTTATGTAATACAGGCATTGGGACACATATTGTTATATTACAGAGGGGATGGGAGGATTTTATTATATTGGCTAAACAACCACTTTAAAGCAGAGTTACAGGTGGATATAAGAGATACAAATGTATGCAACTTTATATTGAATTATTAAACTTTATTTTTTTTAAATGTGAGCAGTGCAAGTGTGTTTTCTATGGTCTTTTATTTCCCTTAGGCCAGTTGCCCACAGGAATAATAATTTACTAATGTTTATACTCTGGATCCTGTTGAGTAAAATGGTCCATAAAGACCTTGAGTAAGCATGCATATAGGCACGTAAAGGTGCGTAAGCGTATAGACAAGAAAAGTTCTTAATTGCAAGTATTGTAATATACTCATTTATACTCGCATAAACATGTTTTTATAAATGCGTAGACATGCGTTTGCGAATAAGTTACTGCATTCAAATATAACATTTTCTATTTTTGTTTTATGGCTTTGTACTTATTGCTTTATTACTGATCTTTATTCAGCTGTGTGCATTGTTCCATAGACAACAGTGCATCTAATGTCAAATCAATAAAAAAGTGGCTTTTTTTACTGCCATGTGCAAGAGGCCTTAGGCTCCATTCACATCTATGCGACAACGGCGTACGGCGTACGCGGTGTATTTTGCCGCGAGTGTGAAACTTTTTTTTTTTTTTTTTTTTGACAAAGCATTCCCATTGCTGTCAATGGGCGAACGCCAATGTCGCCTGGAAAAAAAGGGTCCGGGACTTTTTTTCAGGCGACAGGCGTTCGGCGTCTATGAGATGTGAATCTCCATAGACAGCAATGGGAATTCTCCCCTCTAGCGGCAGAAGCGTCCGGCGTTTTGTCGCATAGATGTGAATGGAGCCTTAGGCTGCATTCACACCTGAGCGTTTTGTCGCCTGAAGCGCGACGCTCAAAAACGATAGAGGGGGAAAAAATACATTATTCCCTATGGAGATGGTTCACATCTCCACTCCAAAACGCCTGACGCCGAACGCCTGAAGCTCAAACAAGTTTCGGACCCTTTTTTGTCGCGTGAATGAGGGCGGTTTGGGCGTTTCTCTTTCCCATAGAAAGTAATGGAAACGCTCGATTCAAGCGACTAGCGCGACAACGAGCGTTTGCTACGGGCATTTTGTCGCTTTAATGAATAGAACATTTCACCCAGGCAGAAGATAAAAAAAATCTACCAACATAGCAACAAGTGATGAAAAGATGATCATTTTTCCTATTGGCTAAAATAAAAAACATCGAAGTACAAAAACGTCGGACGACGCTGTATGCAAACGCGCAAATAAGCATGAATACGAACGACCTACGCTCAGGTGTGAATGCAGCCTTAGTCTATAGCAGTCTAATGTACACCCCTTAACGCTCTATTTAGTGCTTAAAGCGGTGGTTCCCCTAAAAATAAACTTTTAACATTGCTTTTCCCACATTAATTATGATTAGAATCGGCTGGTTTTATTTAAAAAAAAAACATCCGTACATATCGTTTGCTATATTCGTTCCCACCGCCACTTCCGGGTACGATGCTGGCGGTGGGCATTCCTAATTGATGGACAGGCATCCGACCGACGCATACATCGCGTCACGAGATGCCAAAAGAAGCCGAACGTCGGTGCGGCTCTATACGGCGCATGCGCACCGACGTTCGGCTTCTTTCGGCATCTCGTGACGCGATGTATGTGTCGGTCGGATGCCTGTCCATCAATTAGGAACGCCCACCGCCAGCATCGTACCCGGAAGTGGCGGTGGGAACGAATATAGCAAACGGTATGTACGGACGTTTTTTTTTTTAATAAAACCAGCCGATTCTAATCGTAATTAATTTGGGAAAAGCAATGTTAAAAGTTTATTTTTAGGGGAACCACCGCTTTAAAGCTGAAGGAAAAACCCCTACTTCCAGGTATGGAGGAGCATGTGGCTCACCCATGTGACAGCCCTGGACCATTCAGCTCTGTCCCAGGGGGATCCATAGTCCTGAGTGAGCTTGTGACTCAAAGCTTAGCCCTTGTAAGGTCATCGGCGCTTCCCAGCGCAGGTCCAATGCAAGGACAAGGACTTACCTAGGTGGATGCAGCATCAGTCCCCCGCCGACTCGCTAACATTGATGATTGCTCGGTTCTCACAGCTCCCTGAGCAGAGAGCTGCTAACTGTCAGTCAGCAGCTCTCTGCTCTGCCCCCCCCTATGTTCACTGGAGCTCTGGGCTGTGGCTATGTGGGCGGATATGTAGGCAGGCTTCTAAAAAAAAAAAAAAAAAAAAAAAAAAAATGATTATAATTTTTTAAAATGTGTCTGTCACTCCAAGCAGCAGAACAGACCAATGCAGTAGTGAAAGAAAGTGAGTATACACTCAACGGCCACTTTATTAGGTGTACCTGGGTTGGACCTCCCTTTGCCTTCAGAACTGCTCTACTTCTTTGTGGCATAGGTTCATAGAAGGTGTCGGAAACTTTGCAGATTTGTTGGCTGCACATCCATGATGCGAATCTCCCGTCCCATCACATCACAAAGGTGCTCTTTCGGATTGAGATCTGCTGACTGTGGCGGCCATTGGAGTACAGTGAACTCCTTGTCATGTTCAAAAAAACAGTTTTAGATGATTTTAAAGGGTCACTAAAGAATTTTTTTTTTTAGCTAAATAGCTTCCTTTACCTTACTGCAGTACTGGTTTCATGTCCTCATTGCTCGTTTTTGCTTTGATGTTGCTGTAAAACTGCTGTGATCTCCACACTTCCTGGTTGCCTGTTTCCTTATAACCACATTACTGGGAGCTTTTCACGGTGGTCTAAGCTGTCATTACTGTGTGTCTAAAACTTAACAGAACCAATCAGATTCATTTTAAAAACAAAACCTTGCCCTGGATTTGTTTGTTTTTGTTCTGTGTGTCTCTTTACTTCATATAAACATGAAACCAGTTTAAAAACGAAAGTGAAACTACAGGCACATTATATGGTTGATTTTTATCTATTTTTAATCATTTTTAAAAGGAATCAGTTAACTTTTATGTCTCTATACCCTGTAAACAGTAATTTCAGCAAAAAAAAAATTCTCCTTTAGTGATCCTTTAAGCTTTGTGACATGATGCATTATCCTGCTGGAAGTAGCCATCATAAGATGGGTACAGTGTCATAAAGGGATGGACATGGTCGGCAACAATACTCAGGTAGGCCGTGGTGTTTAAACGGCGCTCAATTGGTACTAAGGGGCCCAAAGTGTGCCAAGAAAATATCCTCCACACCATTATATTACCACCACCTGCCTGAACCGTTGATACAAAGCAGGATAGATCCATGCTTTCATGTTGTTTATGCCAAATTCTGACCCAACCATCTGAATGTTGCAGCTGAAATTGAGACTCATCAGACCAGGCAATGTTTTTCCAATCTTCTATTGTCCAGTTTTGGTAAAACTGTGCGAATTGTAGCCTCGGGCCCAGATTCACGTAGGAGATACGACGGCGTATCTCCAGATACGCCATCGTATCTCTGAGTCTGAGGCGTTGTATCTTGCTGCCTGATTCAAAGAATCAGATACGCCAGAATTTCTCTAAGATACGACCAGCGTAAGTCTCCTACGCCGTCGTATCTTAACTGCATATTTACGCTGGCCGCTAGGGGCGTGTACGCTGATTTACGCCTAGAATATGTAAATCAGCTAGATACGCCTATTCACGAACGTACGCCCGGCCGTAAAGTTACCCCTGCTATATCAGGCGCAGCCAATGTTAAGTATGGACGTCGGGCCAGCGTCGAATTTACCATCGATTACGTTGTTTGCGTAAGTCGTTCGCGAATAGGGCTGTGCGTCATTTACGTTCACGTCGAAAGCATTGGCTTTTTGCGTGTTAATTTGGAGCATGCGCACTGGGATACTTTCACGGATGGCGCATGCGCCGTTCGTAAAAAGCGTAATTTACGTGGGGTCACAGTAGATTAACATAAAACCCGCCCACATGTTCCATATTTGAATTAGGCGGGCTTACGCCGGCCTATTTATGCTACGCCGCCGCAACTTTGCTTTGTGAATACTGCACTTGCCTGTCAAAGTTGCGGAGGTGTAGCGTAAATAGGATATGTTGCACCCGCCCACAAATACGCGCTCCCTACGTGAATCCGGGCCTCAGTTTTCCTGTTCTTAGCTGACATGAGTGGCACCCAATGTGGTCTTCTGCTGATGTGGCCCATCTGCTTCAAGGTTCGATGTTTTGTGCGTTTAGAGATGGGATTCTGCACACCTTGGTTGTAACAAGTGGTTATTTGAGTTACTGTTGCCTTTCTATCATCTCAAACCAGTCTGCCCATTCTCCTCTGACATCAACAAGGCATTTTCATCCACACAACTTGCGCTCACTGGATATTTTCTCTTTTTCGGACCATTCTCTGTAAACCCTAGAGATGGTTGTGCGTGAAAATCCCAGTGGATCAGCAGTTTTTGAAATACCCCATCTGGCACCAACAACCATGCCATGTTTAAAGTCACTTAAACCCCCTTTCTTCCACAGTCTGGTGTTCTGATGCTCGGTTTGAACTTCAGCAAGTCGTCCTCACCACGTCTAGATGCCTAAACGCATGGACACTTTGGTTGTACAGAAGTTGATTCAATTTTTGTACAACTACCCTGTCAAGCTTTTTTGCCCAGGCAGCGCTGATTGGTGTAAGTGTATTCTGATGGCAGGGAAGTCTCCCCACTGTCAAAATATAAAGATTTTCCCCATCCAATTAAATGTATGAATTGAGGAATAGTAATTTCCCCCCCCCCATTTTCTAGTTGGTCTTTGAGCTGCTTAATCAGTTCCCGCCAGGCCTATAGAAAAATGATAGCCGGGTGGGATGTTCGTCGATTTGGGTGGACATCATTTGACCTACTCCCGGATCAGGTCACTCTACAATCTGTCACCCGAGTTCTGTCGAGAAGTGCCCCCCCATCGAATAGTGCTCAGGACGAATGGCGCATGCATAGCACAACAGCTGATTTTTGGAGGAGGTATCTCTTGATGGGATATACCATTTCACGGGCACATTTGAAACCTATACAAACAGCGGGGGGAGAGCGTAGTTCTCAGATTGTGCTTTCCTTTCTCGGGGTGGCTTTACAGTATGCTGATGATCTGTTTTTCTTTGTTGCAGGGCGAGTTTTCTGTGTTGAAGGCCGGTTTTGCCTGTGTTAAAGGGCGGGTTGCAACACAGACAAAAGCAGCCCTTCAACACAGCCACATGCCACCCTCCAATAGCAGCGATGCACAATCTGAGAACTATGGTCTCCCCCCTCGCTGTTTTGTACAGGTTTAAATTGTGTGTGTGAAATGGTATCTCCCATCGAGCTGCTGGTACCATGTGATCGATGCGACCAATCACAGCAGATCACATAACAATTGTAAATAATGGATGGCTTCCTTTCATGCCATCCATTGTGTACAATTGTGTTGCTAGCTGTGATTGCATGGAACAGTTTATGTTTAAGCTGCTCTTTAATTACACCCTATAAAACTGGTCTGTAATAGAACAAATTTGGAGTTTATTCTCATGGGACATTTAACACCTTTCCTGCCCAGCCTATTGTATGACGGTCGGGCGGGAGCACGTCATATGACATCCTCCCAGGATCAGGCCACACTCCGTTACCCGTCATGTCCACCGGACATAGCCGATGACAAATCACTGTACTGATATAAACGAGATCAAGGATAAATTCAAGGAAAGATCCAAGCTTCACTCATCGGCCAGCCTGCTGACAACTGAATCAACCTATCTAATGGTATGCGTTAAAACAGGGGTTTAGTCTGCACACATTTGCAAATGCATGCGTAAGCCACAGAGCCTCGTCACAGCACCCTGGTATCTGTGGTCCTATCATTAGCTTATGAGTGACAATGGAAGCACATGCATTCTGATGGATAGGTGGAGGTCAGGTGGACTGAAGGGACCATGTGACCAATCACAGCAGGTCACATGACCGTTCTACACAATGAAAGACTTTGTTACATGCCTTTAGTTGTGTACACTCTGTGATTGGTCACAGCCATCACATGGCGCAGACAGGGCCAATCACAGCCCATCTGTACAATATGATTAACTGTGGCCAATGACAATGGTAAACACTGTGAGTAGTTTTCATTCAGTAAAATGGAAAATTGTACAGAAAACAAAAGGTTAATTAAGCGCATTCCGGATATAGTTATTAGAAATACTACTATAAAAGGGACAGTGGATAAAGGGGATATTCAGGGGAAGCTATACATATTAGTCCATTGTAGTGTGTCCATTTAGCTAAAACTTCCGCAAAGGTGGCTGCCAGCTTGCAGATAGAAGGTA
Source organism: Rana temporaria (assembly GCF_905171775.1). Lineage (NCBI taxonomy): Eukaryota > Metazoa > Chordata > Amphibia > Anura > Ranidae > Rana > Rana temporaria. The sequence goes on from NC_053489.1 coordinate 421,299,921, forward strand.
AATCTGGAATATAGCAAGAGGAAAGAAGCGGCGCCTTCTAAGCGTAGTAAATAAAAAGTTTATTAAAATGTAACAGAAAACATAAGAAATACACTCACAAAGGAGCTATAAATAAGGGCTTATCTGTATAATAGTTCATCCGCTGTATCCCGGGTACTGGTGGTGCTGCTCGTGCCTGGATGTTAAGACAGGCGGGATCGCTGTAACTCCTTGCCTCTGTCGGCAGCTGTGGGGGGGGGGGGGGGGGGCCAGACACTCTCGATGAATGGAGAAGGAGGACGGAGTTCCCGAGGGCACCGCCGTAGATGACGTCACTTCCGGGTGTAAGGTCGGCGGGGAGGTGCACGCGTTCGAAGCATGCATGCTTTTTCGTCAGGCTCTATGGTGGCCATTTTTTGCCAGGGTAGATTTAGCTTACAGGGTACTGACCTATTGGCTCACCTGGAGCGGATGAACTATTATACAGATAAGCCCCTATTTATAGCTCATTTGTGTGTGTATTTCTTATGTTTTCTGTTACATTTTAATAAACTTTTTATTTACTACGCTTAGAAGGCTCCGCTTCTTTCCTCTTGCTATATTCCAAAATGGAAAATTGTATACTCCCCTTTCCGTAATTTTCCTTTCCTGGTGCATCTTCATGACAGCATACAATGGTTTGTGGCTCAGCCCTCACAGCCTTTTTTTTTTTGCAAATTCTTTTTATTGAATTTAAGAATGAGGAAAGGTTTACAAAAACAAAGCCTATCGGGCATACCCAGGCTTGAGAAGCAAAGAAAACAAAAAAAAAACTTAATCACATTACATGAAATAGTTAGCAACCAAGTCTAAGACAACCCCCTTTTTGCTTTTTCCCCTTTATAACAGTAAACAACCATCAATTCAGAAAGGTAAACCAAAGAATAGAAGGAAACTGCTGCCCCCTCTCCCCCCCCCCCCCCATCCCTCGGGAGAGAGAAAACAACCGCGCCTCCCACCTCCTAAGGAGCAGGAAAAAAATAAAAAAAAATAAAATAAAAAATAAACAATAACATGAACTACCCCCCCCCCTAGGGATGTCAGCATTCAGTGCGTGCTAAAAATAACGAGGAAAACCAAGCCCTTCCATATTGTTCATAGTGTGCCCACTGCCCTCCACCCCGACTGGGACCCGTGCATTTCAAAGTGAAACAATTCTATTAGTCACACCCGTTAGTCTGTGTCTCCTCTTCCACCAATGTGCTCTCAGAGTCCACCCACCTAAACCATACTTGTCTGAACTTTTTGGTGGCCCCCCTAGCTTCGTAGGTCATCCTATACAGCATCACATCCGCATTTATTACTTTTATCCACATCCCCAACGTCAACTGCTCGTCATAAATCCATCGTCTAGCAATGAGTTTCCTCACTCCAAAAAACATAATCCTAAGAAACAATTTAGTGTGTGCATTCATCTCCTCCTGGTCAAAAACCCCCAGGAGGCAACGTAAGGGAGAGCAAATATTAGGCAGGTCAAACTTATCCGATATAAATTCAGTTACCTGCGACCATAATGGTCTCACCTTCTGGCATTCCCAGACCATATGTATGAAAGTGCCTTCCGCCCCCATACATTTATGACAGATGGCAGATTCCCTCCTGTGCATTCGGTAAAGCCTAGCGGGTGTATAATACTGCTGGTGAAGATAGCGAAATTGGATCATTTTGTCCGTAGAAGAGATAACAGACACCAGATACGTGTCCAGTACCTCCTGCCACAGCTCTTCTGACAACTCCGGGACAAGACCCTCCCACCGAGCCCTGGCCCTAGAAGCGGATCCCATTGCCCCCGGACCAACTTTTCCATAGTATCGAGAGACTCTCTTAGACGGATCCGGATCAAGCAGAACCTCCTCCAGATCCGTATTTTGCACCCGAATTTCCCCACTCCCAAACTGTGCAATCGCTGCATGCCGCAGCTGCACATATCGAAAGTGCCAGGTCCTAGGTATCCCAAAGTGGTCTCTTAATTGGGAAAAAGTACAGAGACGACCATCCTGACAGATGTGGTGCAGGTACTTTACACCATACTTTGCCCATGTCTTCTGTCCGTCAGACAGTTTGAAAAACTCCCCTAAAGATTTATTACACCATAAGGGGCTATTCGGGGATAACCACAAGGGGTCATCTTTCCGCCGTTGGGAGCAAAGATTAAATACTTTCCCAGGAAGTGCCATGGCTGATCCCACCTTTCTTCCCGGAATCCCCTGCCTGTACACCATATTTAGCAAAGTTTCTTATGAGGTGGCAACCGCTGCCTCCAACAAAGTAGTGGCGTTAGGCGTCTGCGGAAAGAATCGCCAGTGCAAAAAGGATAATTGTGAAGCTAAAAAATATGAACGCAAATCCGGGAGGGCCAGCCCTCCCATGTTAACCGGCAACTTTAACACCGCAAGAGAAACCCTAGGGGCTTGTGAACCCCACAAAAAACCCACAATAATGGAGTCGATGTGCCTGAAGATCCGTAATGTCACAAAAACCGGGAAATTCGAGAGGATATAAAGAAACTTAGGAAGAAAAATCATCTTGAACAGATTGATACGTCCCAACAAAGTAATCAGCAAATTCTGCCATCTCTGCACCTTCTCCCTAAAATTCCCCACAATCGGTGACAAATTGGTCTCCAGGAACCTCGATACTGGAAGCTGAACCTCAATCCCTAAATATTTGAAAGAGGTAGACAAAGGAATGGGGCAATCTGCTGGAATTACCACTGCTTCATCAATAGGGAAGAGAGACGATTTTTTCCAATTGATTCGAAATCCGGAGTAGTCCCCAAACTCCCGGATCAACTGGAAGGATGCAAAAAGCGAGGGTCCCGGATCCTGCAGATATAGCAACATGTCATCTGCATAGAGTGACACTCGTTCTTCAAACACCCCAAGTTTTAGACCAGTCAAACTGGGAGTAGTTCTCAACCTAACCGCTAGAGGCTCTATGGCCAGGGCAAACAGGAGGGGTGAAAGTGGACACCCCTGCCTGGTCCCCCGATATATAGGGAAGGGGTCTAAAATAATGCCATTAACCCTTATCCTGACCAGCGGCTCTGTATACAAGAGCCGCACCCAGGAGACAAAAATGGGACCAAAGCCATAAGACTCGAGAAGGTGAAACAGATATGCCCACTCCACAGAATCGAAGGCCTTTTTTGTATCTAAAGAGGCTACTATCCTAGTTCCAGAGTTGTCATGGGCAGTCTGGAGGTTCACAAAGCGTCTCCTAATATTCATCTGTGCAGACCTTCCCTGAATAAATCCTGTCTGATCCGCATTCACCAATTTTTGTATAACTGTTTGTAATCGTCCTGCAAGTATCTTGGCCAGGATTTTGGTATCAACATTCATCAGCGAGATCGGACGATAGGAGTCACACTGCTGAGGGTCCTTCCCCCCCCCCCTTAAGGATCAGGACTACCAAGGCCTTCCTCATGGAGGGAGATAGTCTACCCTCCGATTTGGCTACATTGAACACCTTCAGCAGGCGAGGCGCCAAACTATCCCGAAAGGTGCAATACCATTCCGAGGGAAAGCCATCTAGACCGGGAGACTTCTGAGGGGCAAAGGAGGCGATCGCCTTCTCCACCTCTTCCACAGTAATTCCGGTTTCTAGAGCAGCACGGTCGTCTTCCGTCAGCATAGGTAGGTCAATGTCGGTCAGGTAGGTTGCCAACGCCTCCGTCCCCGTAGGAGCGCAAGACCTATATAGTTCCTCATAAAATTGAGCAAAAGTTTTCAAAACATCAGCCGTATCAGCCACTTCCACCCCTTGTTTGTCATACACTGACTGCACGTACACCGGTACATAGTCCGACCGTGCCAAGTATGCCAGGAGTCTACCATTCTTGTCCCCAAATTCAAATATGCACCTGCGTTGAGCAAGGTTGAGTTTTGTGGTACGGTCCGTCAGCACAGTCCGGTACTCCCTGGTCCTCTCCCGCAGAGTCAGCAGTCTCTCACTAGTGGGGTCCCGCACATACTCTGCCTCCGCTAGCGTCACCTCTGTCTCCTTAAGCTGCACTGTGGAAACCAATTGTTTCTTAAACCCATTCCCTTCTGCTATAAACACTCCCCGTATCGTGGCCTTAAATGCCTCCCATTGGAGAAGAGAGGAACCCGAATTACCATTTTCCACCCAGAAATGCTTAACACCCTCTGCACACTTAATCTGCACATAGTCCTCCTTGAGCCAACTAGCCTCCATGCGCCAATGACATATACCTGGTTTCGGCCCAAGATTTAGTTCCAACAACATTGGGGAATGGTCTGACAGGGCCCTGGGCAAATAAGAAACTGCCCTAACCAGATCCATACCCTCCCCCTCAGTCAGGATAGTGTCTATTCTGGAGAGCGTCTTGTGCGTTTCCGAATAACAGGAGTACTCCCTAATATCAGGATGATAAAAACGCCAAACATCTCTGAACCCATGAGCAGACATCCACCCCGCGAGGGGGACTGGGGTGCTAAATGTTGCACCCAGCCTATCCAGAGCAGAGTCTGACAGAGTTGAAATCACCCAAGATAAAGATCCTCCCCTCCGCTACCTCATATGTTGTCCGTATCATATCATCTAAATGAGCTAGCGAAAAGGGAGGAGGAACATACAAATTTACAAACGTTAGAAATCTATTCAGCACTCGTACAACCAGAATAACATACCTCCCCTTAATGTCCGTCCGAACCGCATGTATGGATATGGGCATAGCTTTGGTGACCAGGGTGGAGACCCCCCTTGCATAGGAGGAGTAGCTGGCATGGTAGGCCCCTGCAATATGAGCTCTTTTTAGAGAGAGGACCCTAGAGCCCTGGAGATGAGTCTCCTGAAGTATAATTAAGTGTGGTTTATACTTTTTAATATAATCAAAAATCAAAGATCGTTTAAATTTGGAGTTGAGGCCTCTGACATTCCAGGCCAAAATCTTGAGACTCACCTCCATGGCAAAAAGACATGAGTTGGGGGACCACCTCTCCGGGACACAGCCACCCATAGAATCAGGACTCCAGACCCCTCCCCCACCATACAGAGAGCAGAGTAGCAACAGTATCGTGGACTCAAGGTAATCACACTGAATGAAGACAATCCCAACCAGATAGGAACATACAATCCCCAACAGAAAAAACACCCCAACACCCCCCACCCCCCTCCCCGCACCCAGCCCCAACCTGCCAGGCACTTTGTTCCCATAACCTCAGTTCAAATAGGTACCAGAGGTGCGACTTAAAACTGTCATATAGGGTGTATCACCCAGAGGCAAACTTCCTCCCTCGTGGATCAAAAAACAGTCCTTTCACCAGAAAGACCAGGCGAAAAAGATAAGGGCACAAAAAAACAAAAATGCCCCCAACAGGTACATGCCAGCAGCAGTCATGGAAGTACCGAGGGCTGCACATAGCAGAGCCGCCAGGGAAAAAGAAGCATCTCAGGAAACCATGAACAGATAAACGAGGAAGAAGATCTCCCCCCAAAAAAAAAAAAAAAACATGTATAGGCCATAACCGTCAACTCCATTACGCTCCCTCCCAGAACGTCCAGCACAAAACTCCATCAGGGGGGCCGGGAAGAAGCTCTATCTCTCGGGCGACCATAGGTATCCAGCCACTGAGAGGCCTCAGTAGGATTAGTGAAAAAATAAGCTTTTCCATTCTCCACAACGCGCAGCTTAGCAGGATACAGCATACTATAGATCAGGTTGAGATCCCTCAATCTCTTTTTCACAGGTTGGAAAGATGCCCTCTGCTTCTGGGTGATCGCTGAGAAGTCAGGATATATCGATATTCGATAGCCATCGAATGTCAGCTCAGGGCCCGTTCTAGCCACCCTCAGAATATTCTCCCGGTCACGGAAGTGCAAGACTTTCGCTATCATAGATCTGGGGGGGGCACCCTTTGGAGGCGCCCGGCCTGGGATACGGTGCGCCCTTTCAATGGCAAACATTTTAGTGAAGGTGCCTGGGGCCATATGATCAAGCAACCATTTCTCTAGAAATTCTTCTGGGTGTCTCCCCTCCACCCCCTCAGGGAACCCCACCAGCCGTATATTGTTCCTTCTCATACGGTCCTCCATGTCGGCCATCTTTAAAGTGTGCTCAGAAAGAGTTTTCTTAGTCACTTGTGCAGCTGTGTCCAAAGGCCTGACAGTATCCTCCAGTGAAGCAATGCGGCGATCAGTAGTCTGCCTTTTCCCTAAGTTTCTGCATGTCATGTTTCATGAAGGAGAATTCCATTGTGAGCTCCTCAAAATGGTCTATCAGCTTATTCTGACAGCCTTGTATGGCAGCCATGATCTGGGTCAAGGATGGCTCATCCTCCCCCTCCACTTCCCGTTCAGCTCTGGCCCTGCGATCTCTCAGTCTGTCCAGTGATCTCCCCCTCTTCATCACATCCTCCCTTTGTGGCTTAGGACTCCCCTGTCCAAGGGGGGAGACGCCTGCTGAGGGGCTTCCACGGATCTCTGCAGCGGCGGCCATTCCTCCTCCTCCTCCTGCGATCCGGCGCCATTTTGAGAGCTCCAGGCGAATTTCGCAAGCCGTTCCCCCGGCGTTTTAGGCCAGGAGGGTCCGTATTTCACCATCTCCCTAGGTCCCCCGGGGGTCCCCGCACACATCCCCCGCAGTTCTGTGCCAAAAAACGGGTGCTGCCAGCCCAGGATCACTGCAGGATTATCGGTCTGCAGACGGAGCTCCTGCCCTGCACTCCTCACATGCCGCTCGCTGCCCTCACAGCCTTTTAGGACTGGTTAATTATAAATCAAAGACAGACCCGGCTCACAGCATTCTCTGTTACATATAGCTAGATTCAGTAAGAGTTAGGCCGGCGTATCAGTAGATACGCCGACCTAACTCGGAATCTGCGCCGACCTAAGTTTAAGTGTATTCTCAAACAGAGATACACTTAAACCTATCTAACAGGGCTGTGGAGTCGGTAGATAAATGTTCCGACTCCGACTCCTCAGTTTTATGTACTTCCGACTCCGACTCCTCTGTATTAATATGCGAATGTATTTTATACATTCCTTGAGGGAAAGAAACGCAACCTACCACAGGACTACTGGCTGGGAAGCCAACAGTCTACTGTATTGCACAGTTTAAGCAAAAGACAAACACAATGAAAACAACGTTTTTTATTCTAAAACATGATTTTCCTAGGAGAATCCCATAGTTATGTTTAAAGTTTAAGCTAGCAATCGGAGTTTACAAGTTTTTATAGCCTTAGCTAAATGACAGCAGTTTTTCCAATGGTTTACAGCTTCAGTCTTGAACTATTGGCCCTCCATTCCCTTCACTTATACAAGTGTCTCACTCTCTAGTCCTGCAAAAAACATATTTATTTAATCCCTTATCAGTGAGAGGTATTGCAGCTCCTAATTGTGCGTTGCATGCCATATAGTGAAGCACATGAAAAGCATGCTTCTTCACGGTCACTTAAGGTGTTCGTTTTGCGGTTACGTGAGGCACTGCATGCATTGGTCTTTATTCTTACAGTAGAGAAGTCATTAATTATAACTTTTTGTGAATTGGGATATTTAAACTTGCTTTTTTTATTTTTTTTATTCCAATCTAAATTTAGTAGGAGTCGGTGCATTGTTTTCCGACTCCGACTCCAGGTACCCAAAATTTCCCCCGACTCCGACTCCACAGCCCTGCTATCTAAGATACGACGGCTTGCGCCCTCCTATCTTAGGGTGCAATATTTAGGCTGGCCGCTAGGTGGCGCTTCCATTTCGGTCGGCGTAGAATATGTAAATCACTAGATACGCCTATTCACGAACGTACGCCTGGCCGACGCAGTACAGATACGCCGTTTACCTAACGCATTAGCAGGCCTAAAGATATTCCACCAAATAGCTGGAATAGTAATGTTAAAGTATGGCCGCCGTTCCCGCGTCGAAATTCGAAAATTTTACGTCGTTTGCGTAAGTCGTCCGTGAATAGGGTTTTACGTCATTTACGTCCACGTCGAAATCAATAGGACCGTGCGGCGTATTTAGCCGCAATGCACACTAGGAAATGTAGGCGGACGGCACATGCGCCGTTCCAAAAAAACGTCAATCACGTCAGGTCAAACCAAATTATCATAAAACAGGCCCCCTCAGCCTAGTTTGAATTAGGCACGCTTGCGCCCGCTGCATTTACGCTACGCCGCTGTAACTTGGCAGGCAAGTACTTTGTGAATCATGTACTTGCTTCGCTACCTTCCGCGGCGTAGTGTAAACACGATACACTACGCCGCTGCAAAGTTAGGGCGGCCTACCTGAATCTAGCTATTAATCTGTAGGCTGCCATGAAGATGCACCAAGAAAAGAAAAATTACGGAAAGATGAGTATAACATTTTTTTAATTTTCCTGGAGTGTCATGGCAGAATGCTCACGATATGGGAGGGTGCAATAAATAATTTGTAATGGTCAGTAGTGTAAGCACAATTTTTTTTTTTCCAAATTGTACTGTCGTGAGCATAGCTGGGTTCACCTAATAATGAGTAATGAAGGTGTTGCAAATAGCCTCAGCACTGCGCTATCCACAGAGTTGGCACTGCCCTAGTTAAATGTGCTCTTAAGTCTTCTGGAACAGGAAGGTCCTAAGAAGAGTAGGCTCTTCTAATTGTCTTAAAGAGGAAGTAAACCCTCTTTAAAAAAAAAAAAAAAACCTGCAAGAGAAAGGCATAATGAGCTAGTATGGATAGCATACTTGCTCATTATGAATGACTTACCTGAGATCGAAGCGCTCCTCGTTCCCCTCCACCGCTGACGCCATGTTGCCTACGAGTCATTTCTGTGTATCGCCGCTTCGGCGCTGTGACTGGCCGGAGTGGCGATGATGTCACTCCTACGCATGCTCGGAACGGCACGATCCCCGCACATGCGGGTGTTTCCGGCATTATCCCATTGATAAAACCAGCACGCTCAGTGCGCCTGCGCTGTTGTCTATGGTGCTCATGCACCGTAGACATTGGTGCAGTCCTTTCTGCAAATATCTCCTTTCTTGCACCTACAGGTAAGCCTTAATCTAGGTTGACATGTAGGTGCAAGTGGTCAGAGAGGGCTTACAACCACTTTAACAATCTAGGAGGCGATTGTATGTGTTGATGCTGACTGACCCTGGCTTAAGCCATGTTGGACCAAGCACAGATTTCAGCTTTCCTGAATAAAAAGGTAGTTGCCAAACAGACCATCAGAGTTAGATCTACATGCAGGGGATGTGGTTCTCTCGCTTCACCAAGAAAGACAGTAAATTTACTTCCTGGTTAAAGTGGACCGAGAAAAAGACCTTATGGATAAAAGCGGTCTGGGGATTTTAGGACTATTCTGTCCTATTCTGGGTAGAACGTTAGGTGAGGCTCCTCAGGTACAAAGCCTGCTGCTCTGACACCCTTTTACCAGAGGTTGTATCAACTAAAAAAATGGTCTTCAGGGATAGATTTCAGAGTGTAGCCAATTCTGTAGGACTGAAATTAGGTCTTGATAGAGCTGAGGACATAGGCAAGTCGCACTTGGGGAAGAATGATTTTCTGGCAGGTCATTTACTTCATGCAAGCCTTTAACCACTTTAACCCCCGGAAGAATTGGTTGCACAATTACCGTACCATTTTTTGCGATTCGGCACTGCATCGATTTTAACTGACAATTGCGCAGACGTGTGACATTGCACCCAAACAAAATTGATGTTTTTTCCTCAGTTTAGGCCGATATGTATTCTACTACATATTTTTGGTAAAAAAATCGAAATAAGTGTATATTAATTGGTTTGCGCAAAAGTTTATAGCGTCTACAAAATTATGGCATTATTATATTTTTTTTCTTTTTTACTAGTAAACTATTTTTATCGTGACTGCAATATTACGGCGGACACATTGGACACTTTTGACACTATTTTGGGACCATTGTTATTTATACAGCGATCAGTGCTATAAAAATGCACTGATTACTGTGTAAATGACACTGGGAAGGAGTTAACCACTAGGGGGCGAGGAAGGGGTTTAAATGTGTCCTAAGGAGTGATTTTAACTGTGAGGGGGCTGGGCTACAAGTGACAAGACAGTGATCACTGCCCCCGATGATGGAGCAGTAGATCACTGTCCTGTCACTAGGCAGAACAGGGAAATGCCTTGTTTACACAGGTATCTCCCCGTTCTGCCACTCCGTGACACGATTGCAAGACACTAGCGGACATCGAGTCCGCGGGTCACGCTAGGCGGCAGTTTTAAAGCAACATACCTGTACGTTGCTTTGCCTACCCGTGCCATTCTGCCAATATATATGTGTGTGTGTGTGTGTGTGTGTGTGTGTGTGTGTATATATATATATATATATATATATATATATATATATATATATATATAATGTTCGGCAGTAGGCAAGTGGTTAAGGACTGCATCACTAACAGACTTTTACTCTGAGATCTGCAAATGTTGCACATATTCTTTAGTAAAGGCATCCATACACGGTTCGAATTTCGAAAATCGTATCAAAGAATTTTCGTACGAATTTCGCACCGTTAGTGGGCTGAAGCAACAGCCGATTTTGGAAATTTTTTGAAAAACTAATGATTTTCTGATCAATGATGGGAGAATCGTGCGAGAAATGTAATAGAAAAAGAAACGCGCATGTGCAAGAAAAGAATATTCCCGGAGAGAAAAGAATATTCCCGGCAACATGAATATTTGGTCGGCCAAATTTTAAAAATTAATGGTGTCATCATCACAAAAAAAAACGAACTTTCTGATTTTGAAAAGAAAATTTGTTCGAAATTCGACCGTGTATGGCCTGCTTTAGTCTTATTCATGGAGACCTCTCTGGCTTGACACAAGGTATCCACCTGCACTCTCAACTTCTATGCCATCAAATGTAGTCTCATGGGGCTGGATGGTAAACCTGGCAATAAGAGAGCAGATCTGTCATCACTGGCAGAGGCAGTGGTGACACAATGCTCAACTATGGGAGAGATAGACACCTCCTCTGCCAAAATTGCAATTATCGATACTGGAAGCTCCACTGGCAGCCTAAGAATTCTACCCTTTCACTGCTGTCTAGGCATGGTACAACTCTTATCTCTCTTATAAAATGAGTGAATGCCAGAAGGGCTTTGAACGTTGCTCTCAGTTGAAGAGCATTCAACACTATGCCTCGTAAGCTGAACATCCCATGATGGGTCCTCTTTGAAATGCGTCCCCCAACCTTTTTGTCTGGGGTCTGACGTTAAAATGTTTAATTGGAAAACAACAATTGGTCAAATAAGAAGAACCAAGGATGCTCCTGCACTTTTCTACTGGAAGAGACTTTGCTTCCAAAGCACCTCTGACTTTCTCTATCAGAAGATAAGGATTTTCTAGATTGTGTAAGAGAGCATCCCAATGCTGGAAAAGCATCTCCCGATTGCAGAAAGCGCCAATCATAAGTGCAAACTAGATTTTTTTACTGCCTCTAATCGCTGAGCTCAAAATATGCCTCTAATCGTCCTAATGTGCATGGATGCATAAGATGGCATTAAGCTGCTTCTACAGGCAAAACACAACTCCTGTAGAAGCTTTTTTTTTTTTAAGCCATCGTGCATGGATGTAAAATGCAGTTACTGTATAAGCAACCCATAGTGTGAAAAAAATAAAATAAAATCCTGATCACATTACCAGAGTAGTAGTGTTACTATGGTAACTACAGTTGGGTCCATATATATTTGGACACGGGCACGATTTTTATACTTTTGGCTCTGTATGCCACCAGAATAAAATGAAAATTAAACAATTTAATTCAAGGGGTTGAACATAATTATCAAGTATAAATTTTAGGAACTGCAATCATTTGTATACACAGTCCCCCCCATTTTCAGGGGCTTAAATGTAATTGGACAAATGAATATAATTATAAAAAAAATGTTTATTTTTTCTCAACTCGCCTTTCAGAACAACCTTGGAGAGAGCGCAGCTCCGCCTCTTCAATCAGGAAACACATGCAGCCCTTTAAATCCCTCCTCTTCCACCATGGCTTCAGTTATTGTGTTTCCTCTGCCATGGTGGAAGTGAATGCTGTGAACTAGAGGAGGGAGAAGGCTTACCTTTGTTTTTCTCTGCCTGGTGTGCAGATGGCCATCCCAGCCCCCCCCCCCCCCTAGACGAACAGGGGGTTTCCAGGAGTCCCCAGCCTCTCCAAGCTCAGAGGCAGCAATGGCCACACAGGAAGGTCAGCACCGGGTGCCCGGGATCCGCAAGTATGGCTCAGGTGGCCGGGCGGTTTGCTGCTGTGGGCAGCGGTTCCCCTCCGCATTACGGTTCCGGGTCCTGGCTGGCAGGTGACGTCACGCTTATCGGTGCGGCTTCCTGTAGGGGCGTGGTGCCGTACGGTTCACGCCGCCTGGAACGCAGAGGTCAAGGGGGCAGGCCTATTGATCTGTGCTTCCGATTCCGGCCATCGCTGATGACGCCGGAGCTGGGAAATTTAAACGACAGCTGAGATACTCAGTCCCTGCTGTGCTCTCCTGCCTATCTATGGACGAGGGGTTGACAGTAACGGCGGAAACAGGCGCCTCAGACACCGGTCGGGCCCAGGTAAGAGAGGGTACAGTGGTGCCTTGATTCTTTCCTTATGGGTTCATGCTTGGGTTTTTCTGCTTGATCCTCTTTGAGGGAGCCTGTATCTGCACGGTCAGAGGTGACTTCTCTCGGACCCTGTAGTCTGGATGTGGTGTTTTTGCTTTGATTTTACACTGAAGGGTCTCCTTCTCTCATTGGTGGTGGTTTTATTTAATGCTAAATTGCTAAAACTGAATTTTAGGGACCCCTAGGTGAACTATGGTATTTTTTCATTTCAGGAAAAAATGAAATCTAAAAAACCACCACCTCAGAGGAAGTGTCGTTTCTGCAAGAACCCTCTTAGAGATACATGGCAGAAGGCAATGTGTAGATCCTGTATCAGTGATCTAGTAGAAGAGGAGACATCCCAACAGTATAAGGATTTATTCACTTCTGTGCGAGAGCGCACAAATTCGCTAAGCTCAGTTAGATCCATGTTGGTTCAGAGCACAGCAGGCCAAGTGGAGTATCAGCAACCACCATCCAGCCCAAAAGCATCCACCTCTAAGTCAGAGGTAGGGGATTCTGGGGATGAGGGGGACGAGTACTCTTCCCTCTTTCAGAGGTTCAGATGAGGAGGAAGAGGATAGCAGGAGTTCCAGATAAAAGATATCTTTAGATGAGGTGGACGACCTGCTAAAAGCAATTTATACTACCCTGGATTTTCAGGAGGAAAAGGTACAGTTATCCGTCCACGATAAAATGTACCAGGGACTGGACAACTCCAAACATAGTGTTTCCATACCATAAAGTCGTATCGGACACAATCAAAAAAGAGTGGAAGGATCCGAAAAGGGGCCCTTTCTTCTCTGAGACCTTTAAGAGAAAATTTCCTTTTGAGGATAAGGAGTCGGAGGTCTGGAACAAGAAACCACGAGTAGATGGGGCTTTCTCACAGGTTTCACGTCGCATGGACCTCGCCTTCGAGGGGGTACTGAAGGACACAATGGATAAGAGGGCAGACTCCCTGTTGAAAAAGGCATGGGATTCCACATCAGTCAGTCTTAAACCCGCTATGGCCTCCACAGTGGTGGCAAGGAACCTAGAGTGCTGGGTGGAAAAGTTGATGAGCCATGTAGAGGCAGGCACTCCAAGAAAAGATCTTTTGGAATCCTTCCCTCTGATTTTAAAAGCAGTCAGGTACATGGCTGATGCATCAGCTGAATCAATCAAGATGGCAGCTAGATCTTCAGCACTGGTAAATGCAGTCTGGCTAAAAACTTGGTGCCGGGACACAGCCTCAAAGATTAAACTCTGCGGCATACCCTTTTCGGTCCAGATCTGGAAAAAGATTTGGACAGAACAGCTGACAAAAAGAAGGCTTTTCCTGCCAAAAAGAAACAGACTTCTAAAAAGAATTTTCATCCTGTTCAGCAGTCCTACAAAAATAGAGAAGACAACAAAAAACGTTGGGTTCCCCAAAAGGGTAAGGGAAGAGGAGGAATTCTATTCAGATCCCCCCCAAACCAAACCCCTAAAGACAAATGACAATCTCACTCCAGTGGGGGGAAGATTGTCCGCCTTTCTTCCTCAATAGAGCCAGATGGCCAAAAGTCCCTTTTGTAAAAAACATCATTGCACAAGGGTACAACCTGGAATTTTCAGAATGCCCTCCAAGCAGATTCTATGTCGCAGCCCTGCCAAGGGATCAGGAAAAATCTTCCGCTATGACGAGCCTGTTAAAGGATCTGATCCAACAGGAAGTTATCGTCCAAGTCCCGAAACAGGAGGGCCGGGGGGTTTTACTCCCATATAGTCCTGGTGAAAAAACCTTCAAGCAAGTTCCGACTAATTTTGAATCTGAAATTCCTGAACAAATCAATACGGTACAAACACTTTTGCATGGACACAATTCATTCCATAACAAAGTTGTTAACGCCAGAGTGCTTCATGGCATCCCTGGATCTAAGAGACGCCTACCTACATGTTCCAATAGCTCCGGCCTCCGAACAGTTTCTTCGCCTGGCTATCAATCTGAGGACCTCAGGATTTTCACAAAGGTGATGGCGGAAGCCCTGGAACCTCTGAAACTGAGGGGGGTCTCGGTTGTTCCATATTTGGACGACCTACTATATTTTGCGGATTCCAGAGATCAGTTTGTGACAAACCTTCAAATATTGCAGACTCATCTCAAGAGTCTAGGGTGGCTATTAAATCTAGAGAAGTCAAATCTAGATCCCGCACAGGAGATGAGGTTTCTGGGCTACACCATAAATTCAGTTCTCCAAAAAGTGTTTCTCCCTCAGGAAAAGATGGAAAAAGTATTTTGCAGGGAGTCAGATTTAGACGAATCTCTGTTTCAGTACGGTCAGCCATGGCAGTATTGGGCCTCCTCACAGCCTCGATCCCTGATGTCCAGTGGGCGAGATTACATTCCAGACCCCTCAGGGGAACATCTTACAAGTTTGGTCGCACCAGGAGTCGCTGGAAAAACGTTTCAAACTAACATCAAAAGTAAAACGTGCGCTCTGGTGGTGGAGGGACTTTTGCAATCTGACAAAGGGTCTCTCATGGGTCCTTCCTTTAGACAAGTGTCTGTCAACAGACGCAAGTTCCTGGGGATGGGGAGCCCACCGGGATGGACAAACCGCACAAGGGTCTTGGTCCAAAGCGGAAGCAAGGAAGTTGTCAAATTGGCAAGAGCTAAAAGCCATTTTCCTGGATCTCCTTGCCTTTCAACAGGTGGTGAAGGGACATCATGTACAGGTTCTGTCAGACAACACAACAGCAGTAGCTTACGTGCTCAAACAAGGCGGAACCAGGAACCGAGGTCTCGTGGAACTAGCCAGTGAGTTATTGTCCTGGGCGGAGCTAAACGTGACCTCCTTATCAGCAGCTCACCTAAAAGGATCTCAAAATCTGCTAGCGGATCTTCTAAGCAGAAGGAGAGTGGTGGAGGCAGAATGGAGTCTGAACCAGGAGGTATTCACCATGATCTCCAAAGAATGGGGGTTGTCTATTCTTAAAGCAGGGGTTCACCCTATTAATAAAAAAAATAAAATGTTTTTTTCCTCTAGCATAAAATGAGGCATAGTAGCGCGAGCTACAGTATGCCTGTCTTTATTTTTTTAGCCCCGTACTCACTGTGCAATCGTAGAGACAAGATTCCGACTCCCCTCGGGGAATGGGCGTTCCTATGGAGAGGGAAGGTGATTGACGGCCGGCTCTGGCACGTCACGCTTCTCCGGAAATAGCCGAAATAGGACTTGGCGCTTCACGCCGCCTGCGCATAGTCTGTGCGCAGGCGCCGTATAGCGCCGAGACCTGTTCCGGCTGTCTTCGGGGAGCGTGACGTTCCAGAGCCGGCCGTCAATCACCTTCCCTCTCCATAGGAACGCCCATTCCCCACGGGGAGTCGGAATCTTGTCTCTACGATTGCACAGTGAGTACGGGGCTAAAAAAAATAAAGACAGGCATACTGTAGCTCGCGCGACTATGCCTCATTTTATGCTAAAATGTTGTCATGTAAATTGTAATCCCTAAACCCTTCCTCCGATTTTGGATGTGTCAAATTAAACCTGAGAATTTGCACTTTCAGCTCGTATAAGATAAATGAAATGTCCCACCAGCTACAGTGGGGAAAATAATAATTTGATCCCCTGCAGATTTTGTAAGTTTGCCCACTTACAAATAAATAAAGGGTCTATAATTTGGATCAAATGCCTATTTTAAATAATACAGACAGAGGGCCAGATTCAGATACAATGGCGTATCTTTAGTTGGGCGTAGCGTATCCTATTTACGCTACGCCTCCGCAACTTAGAAAGGCAAGTGCAGTATTCACAAAGCACTTGCGCCGGCGTAGCGTAAATGGGCCGGCGTAAGCCCGCGTAATTCAAAGTAGGCTGGTAGGGGTCGTGTTGTATGGAAATGAATCGTGACCCCACGTAAATGACGCGCCTAACAAACGGCGCATGCTCAGTATCACGTAAAATTTTCTCCGTAAATTATGCCGGCTCAATGCTTAGTCGATGTGAACGTAACCTACGCCCATCCACATTCACGTACGACTTACACAAATGACGTAAAATACGACGCTGTTCCGAAGTTCATACCTTAACATGACCCCTGCTTTATGAGGGGTAAAGTTACGCCGGTCGTAAGCCTTATGTAAACAGTGTATTTTAATACGCCGGGCGCAAGTACGTTCGTGAATCGGCGTATCTAGCTCATTTGCATATTCAACGCAGAAATATATGGAAGTTCCCCTAGCGGCCATCGTAAATATGCACCCCAAGATACGACGGCGTAGGAGACTTGCGCCGCTCGTATCTTGGCAACAGTGAGGCGTATCTGATTCTATGAATCAGTCGCAAAGATACGACGGCGTACGTGGAGATACGTCGTCGTAAGTCCTTTGTGAATCTGGGCCAGAATGTGCTTTGCAAAATTTAGCCATGCGTGGTTGTTTTTCTTTGTAACCCCATAGCCCAGACATATGAAGAATACGGGAGATACTGTATTTATCGGCGTATACCGCGCACTTTTTTCCCCCTTTAAAATAAGGGGAAAATTGTGAGTGCGAGATATACGCCGATACCCGCGCTCAGTTTGAACGCCTCTGCTGGCATATACCGAGCGCAGTACTCGGGTACATTCGGCCAGGCTCGGCTTCGCTCATGCGTGAGAACCCGAGCCTGGACGAATGTACTGCGCTTGGTATATGTCAGCGGAGGCGTTCAAACTGAGCGCGGGAAGCGGGGATTCAACTCGGAAACAGCGCGGGAGAACACCACCTGTCACATGTACCACACAGCCAATACTTGCCAGATACCTGCAGCTCCTTTAATGTTGCTGTAAGCCTCTTGGCAGCCTCCCTGACCAGTTTTCTTCTTGTATTTTCATCAATTTTGGAGGCACGTCCAGTTTTTGATATTGTCACTGTTGTGCCATATTTTCTCCACTTGATTATGACTGTCTTCAGTGTGTTCCATGGTATAGCTAATGCCTTGGAAATTCTTTTGTACCTTTCTCCTGACTGATGCCTTTTAACAATGAAATCACTGATTGTTTAAAAAAAAAAAAAAAAAGCCCTTGGTGTGTGGACTCCTGGTGCACACCAAAAAAAGTGTAACACAAAACGTGCACAGGGTGTACACATGGTCCTCCTCCGAAGAGAAGGGACCCTTGCCCTGGGGCGTTAGGCTCCAGATGGGGACTGGGGTAATTTTACATGGTTCATCTGGCTGAAACCAGATGGACCCCATTCTCTGGCAGGTCTGTTTAAACAGACCAACCCAAGTACTAGTTGGGGCTCCCCATGTGAAAAAGCAAACTAAGCTAAAAGGCCAGGTCTACCCACTCCGAGGACCTAGACCACACTCATCAAATGTGACAAAATGTGTACACCATTCAGCAAAGAAAAATAAAAGTTACAAACGCAAACAAAAGTGGGGAGGACAATAGGTGCCATTGTGTGATACAATGGTCAGCCTTTTGGCCAGAAATAAAATATTCCTAGTCAAAGGCTTGACCCTAGAGGCAGGTGTGGAAAAAAGTGTAATGGTGCAGTGACCTTGGTGCCATAACGCAGTGAGATTGGGGCACATGCAGCTTTCTTCAGTTACTGGCCTTTGAGATCCCTGTATTGCTTTGGAAGCACTCCGCGGACCATGGCTTTTGCTGTATAATGCACCTGAGAAAATGTCAGGAAAGACCTACTACAACAGCTGAACTTTACTTGGGGTTAATCAGATGCACTGTGTACTGACTCCTACTTAACATTGATTGCTTAATTCTGAACACAGCTACATCCCCAGTTATAAGAGGGTGTGCACACTTAGGCCCCTTTCACACTGAGGAGTTTTTCAGGTGGTTTAGTGCTAAAAATAGTTCCTAAATACCACCTGAAAAACTCCTGCCCAGCTTTCACACTGAGGCGATGCCCTGGCGGGAGTGAAAAAAAAAATCTCCTGCAAGCAGCATCTTTTAGAGCGGTGTGTATACCACGCCTTCCCATTTAAAACAATGGGAAACTGCGGTTTTAACCCTTTTTTGGCTGCTACCAGGGGTTAATACCACACCGCTAGCGACCAAATCCCACGGCAATTCTGATGGTATAGCGCCGCTATTTTGCCACCGCACCTCCTGCCCCAATGTGAAAGGGGCCTTCTGCAACCACATTATTTTAGGTTTAGCATATTGTGTTACCAATGGTTTGTTTGGTGATTGTGATCCGAACTGCCTTGAGATCATTCACAAGCTCCTCCCATGTAGTTCTGGACCAAGATTCCTCACAATCATCCTTACACAGTGAGGTGAAATCTTGCATGGAGATCCAGACCAAGGGTGATTGATGGCTATTTTGTAAAAAATCACACCAACAGTTTTCTCACCAAGTTTCTTGCTGTACATTCCAGCCCTACAATCTTGTGTCCATTGACAGTTCTTTGGTCTTAACCATGATACTGAGGTTTGAATGCAAGAAATATTATGTGGACATTTGAGTTGTCATTAGGAGCACCTTTGTAAGTTGACAGGACTAATCTGTGCACCACATACTGTAGCAAGTGTTATTCTTGGTAGGTAGAGTATCAAAATGCTTATTTTACTCACTGAATAGCAACTCGATCAACATTTGTACTGGGTGTTTTTCGGTTGATATTCTGTCAAAATTTTTAAAACACCTATTATAGACCCTTTATTTCCTTGTAAGTGAGCAAACTTACAAGATTACATTTTTGCTGCTGTATTGCACTGGTGCCTGGAAAATTTAAATTTACTAAACCAAGTAATATGAAAATGGTTAATCTGCCCCTCCCCTAGCTTATAAATATTTTTACATTAGAATACTGCCACTATCTTTTTGGCTGATCTGCATACCACGGTCACATGATAGCACTGGACAGACTCTGCAGTTTGTGTTGAGGTAGGAGGAGATTTCCACTACAGCCCGTGTCCTCATGCTGTTGTGAGGTGGATCCTCCATGAATTAAATGTTTTTTTTTTTTTTTAATTACTGGACTGCGATTTAGGCTCTGTACACACACACACACGTGATGTAATACCATGCAACCTAAAAAGCTCAGCTCAAGGAAATGTTCTCTCCAGCAATAGAGACCACTGACTATTATCTGGCCTTGCCAAAAGAGACCCTCCAGGAGGGGGAGGACCTATCCACACAGTATAAGACCCCTTCCACACTTGTATGACTTCAAAGTGGCGTGATTTTGCGGCGATTTCAATGAATGCCTGTGTAAGTGGCATCAAAAAATCGGACCAAAGTAGTGTAAGGACTACTTTGAAGTAGGCACAACTTAAAGTCGTGCCAGTATGAATGGTAGTCATTGAAAATAATGGAGAATGACTTGTCATACGATTTTGCAGTCCAAAATCGTGGGACAAGTCGTATAAGGGGACCAAGCCTTTTTTACACTAGAGCAGGGATATGCAATTAGCGGACCTCCAGCTGTTGCAGAACTACAATTCCCATGAGGAAGAGCAAAACTGACAGCCACAAGCATGACATCCAGAGGCATGATGGGACTTGTAGTTTTGAAACAGCTGGAGGTCCGCTAATTGCAATATCCCTGCACTAGAGGATTAACCCCTTAGGGCCAACAGCATGTAGAACAAGCATGCCGATTTAAGTTATTGGTTTAGCAGCTTTAGGGGGGGGGGCCTCTTACTCAATACCTTGAACTGTCCAAGCATTGTCATGCCTCAAGGAGCCAATATCAAGTAGATCAGGATATATACATAGTCTGTGGACTCCAACTTTCCTACAGGACTAAACTTACACATTTTGGCAGTTTTCACAGAAAGTAATGTAGCATACATTTGGCCTAAATGCAAATTTACAACATTTTGACAGATTCTCAGGTTTGCAAAATAAAGATGCCCGTGAGAAAAAAAACAAACATATGGGTAGTGTTGCATAACTGCACAATTGTCATTCAACAGGGACAGTGCTTAAAGCTGGCCTGGGCAGGATGGGGGGCTAAATGTGCCTGTATTGAAGTGGTTATAAAAGGCAAAGTAGTTTACTTGTACCCATGCAGGTCAAAAATAGATTTTCTTAACGATGTATAGTGTTCAGCGCACTGGCAGCACAAGGAGATTAAGCCGTTATTTACCACTCGAGAGGTTTGCTTTTTGCAGTGTTCCTCAGTGTACAGAATTGAATGCACAATTTAAGTACAAGCTTGCAGAAATGCAACATTGAGCACTTGCACAGCCAGTGATTGTTTCAGAAATTGGCCTACATCCAAGTTAATACATCAAGTTACGTTATCTGTATACAACACTCCCCTGCTCTACAGGAGTTAAGGATTATCTTGTATGTTGGCGTTCCTTAGCTTCACCCCCCACTTTTCATTCCAAACACCATTCAAGAGCAACCCCCCCCCACACACAAAAACACTGGAATTTCACTTCAAAAAGGAGAGAGATTTGTTTATATTCATTTGCACGATTAGGCAGTTGTAGAGAGCTTTTCTAGGCCAATATAACCTTCAATGTTGTAGGTGGACTTCGAGCCAGTTCACACAGGCAACACATCTCTTTGCGAGGTGACTTGAGCGCAATTTGGGGAGACTTAGTCGCCTCCAGGACAGGCGACTTTCCAGTGGCCAATCAAAAAACAATCAGCTCTGTAGGAGGGAGGGGTTTGCCTGAGAAAACAATTTTCTCTTCCTGTATTGTCGCTTCAGTTAAGACAGTGGATCAGACTTGGAGGCGACTTCCATTGAAATCTATGGGTACAAGTCAGGTTGAAGTAGTACAGGAACCTTTTCTGAAGTCGGAGCGACTTCAGTAGTGTACATTAAGACGGCTCCCATTCACTTTTATTTTCTGAACCACGTGACTATAAGTCGGATCCCAAGTCGCCTGTGTGAACCGGCTCTCAAAATGAACATGTGAGTGAAGTAAATTCTGCTGCTGTTAAGCAACTTGGGCATTTTCTGACAAGCATTAACTGCACGGCAAGGCGATTGTGTCAGAATTTGCAAACGGCAACAATTCCATTAGGATCAACAGTGAAGGATTCTGGCTGCAGAACCTAGGCTGCTGTGTACAGGGTGGTTTACTGGCTGAAGAGATAATTGCATTGTATGTGCAGCTGCTGGCATTCTAATGAAATTAGATTTCACAACCATAATTTTTTTTTAAAAATTTTATTATAAATCACACTGGACACACTGCAGTGAATGTCACAAAATTACATTTTATAAACATAAAATTAGGGGGAAACATAAAATCACTGTATACACAGATGAAGTTGACAGATCATGGAGAAAAAAAAAAATAGGGGTGGGGGGGACCAGATGCTATTTACATCAAGACACAAGTGTGTCCTGTACACAAAGTCCTCATAAGAGAAAATTGTAAACTCCCAGTCTGGATGAAAGCCTCCTGTAGCCGATCCTTAGCCATAGCTACCTATAAGACAGACATGTATTAGTTTCTTGGCAAGATTAGCATTGCATAGCCTATTTTAAAAAGCCTCTAAGAAAAAGCATATGCAATCCTTTGCTAGGCATTTTAACCCCCAACTAATGTTTCAAGACTACAAAAGTAAACAAAAATAAAACTAAAATAAAAATTTAAATTATGTGCATATAACCATAGAAACATTTCACCCTCCAGTTAAATAAGTCCTCTGCAGATTGCACTATTAGCTATAAAGAAAGGAAGTAAACATTAATCCTAAAAATTAAACAAAATCTCAATACATCCCTTTAAGAAAAGCCAATATTAAGCTGTCAATTCATTTACTTTAAAAAAAAATGCCTGCAAAACAATTAATGAACGTTAACAAAAAGACTTTGAAGGTTAAGAAGCAAAGTCTGAAGTAGTTTTTCCCAGTTTAATCTTTACGCTGGTACATGAAGTTGGAAGAGACCATACCACAGGACAGCGGTTTCTGGTGTACGCCTTGCACTCTGCCCACAACGTGCGACCCCAGAGATAGACGTGGTCAGGGTGACACACGGCCTGCAATGAAGTTCCCGCTGGCGGGTACAAACAAGGTATAATGTCAGAGTTAGAAGACAACATTCTTCTTTACCTTAAGTTGTACCCATTTCAGTACTTTACCTTTGTATATAACTTTAAATAATAATTTGCTTATTTATTCCTTAATTCATCTGGCATAAAGAGACCAGATTACACCAATTTAAAGAATTTTTACTTAATAGGGAAAAATACTCAAGGTTCGTCTTTAAGTTAAAGCTCTAAAAAAAAATTACTATGCAATACAATTTTACAAAAAAAGCTGTTCACAATTTAACATTTATAAAAAGGAGTCCACACAGATTAAATTTATTTTATTAAGTCTTAAAGGTTAAAATATCCATTCAGCTTTATACATACCTGATGTGATTGTAAAAGCCATTAATAAGGCTGATAGTTATTTAGGTGACTTCCGCCTCCTCTAGATGCCTTGCCATATGTGCTTTGCTGGCCTGCAGCAAAACAAGTTAAAAATATAAAAATTAGGTCAGCAACATCTTGAAGGTTACGTTAGACAGTTCAATACAAAGCAATGAAATAGCAATTTGGGGGTGGGAGCCAAAAAAAAAAAATTATGCAAAAAAAGTGTTAGAACATGTCTACTATGGTTGTCTTTACCACTTGCCTGCAATTTACTGTAGGCAAAGCAGCTTTACCCATATGTTGCTGCCTACATCCAGGTTTAGGGCACATGTGTGCACCCTGCCTGGCTCCTGCTGAGATTATACACAGCCAGAGCTTATCAGCAGGTCCCAGCCAATAATTCATGGCCAGGACCTACTGTGTACATTCTCAGCCCAGAACTGTGTTGGTAAATACAAAGCTCTGTACAGAGGGAGCAATCCAGCCATCATCTCCAGATGCAACCCCTTCCCAGCCAGTGTCATTAGTAATTACTGTAAAATGTCAGGGGCAGTTGGTTCCCCCCAGCATAAATGCCAGATTGCCTGCTGTAGTATTGCAGCCATTAGTAGCATTTAAAAAAAATTCCAGTATATGCACACACACCAGTTTGTAGGCACTAACTTTCACGCAAACCAATCAATAAAAACACTTATTGGGATTTTTTATATATTTATTTAATTTATTACAGGTACTTGTATATCAAAAACATGTAGCAGAATACATTTTGGCCAAAATGTATGAAGAAATTTTATCTGATATGTTTTATGGGAGAAAGAAATTGTTTTCTTCAAAATTTTCCGCCTTTCGTTTATATACATCACAAAAAACCCAGTGGTGATCAAATACCACCAAAAGAAATCGCTGTTTGTGTGGAAAAGTGGTAAATTTCATTTGGGTGGCTGCGCAATAGATGCCAGTTAAAGAAGCGCACTGCCAAAAAGGCAAAAGATGGCCTGGCCATGAAGGGGTAAAAAAAAAAAAAAAAAAGGAATAAAAGAAAAAAAAAATCTTCTGGAGCTCAAGTGGTTAATACGTTTTCCACTCACCACTGTAGTCTGTGTACCCTTGATTGTATCCACCATAGTTTCCATAGTTTGAATAGTCATATCCACCATAACTGTTGTACGAGTCATTGTAAGAGTTGTTTCCATAGCCTCCATATCCTTGATCGTAGTAGTTATTGTAACCTTGATTCCAGTTCTGCCCTTGACCTTTAAGGGGAATACATACATTTAAAATCACAGCACAATTACAGTATAAAAAAAAAAAAAAAGTTGCTTAGTTTTGTTATCACTGAATTTTTGGCTAAAATTGCATCGTTTCAAGTTTTGGATAGACTAGAAAGAACTGTGGCCCCTTACACACTGGGTCACTTTGCAGTCGCTACAACGCTAAAATTAGCACATGCAAAGCACCCTGAAAAAGCCGCCGGCTTTCACACTAGAGTGGTGCACTAGGACGGTTAAAAAAAAAAAAAAGTCCTGCTAGCAGCATCTTTGGAGCGGTGCTTCTGCTCCTGCCCATTGAAATCAATGGGGTACTGCAGCTAAACCGCTGACAAAGCACCTCTGCATGCGCTTTGCTGTGGTTTTTAACCCTCTCAACCGATAGCGGGGTAAAACCGACCAGCTAGTGGCCGAATAGCGCAGCCAAGTTGACAGTAAAGCGCCGTTAAATAGCAGCGATTTACTGCCAACGCTGCCCCAGTGTGAAAGGGGCCTTTGGGGAGATTCTTTCCCCATTTTAATGGCAAACATCTTTAAACAACCACCATGTTAGCATTTGATGGCAGGTGGCAAGTCATAGCTGTGTGGAGCTAGAAATATGTTATATGAAACTGTTCAAGTACAATAATTTGTTGTTACTATGCTCATGTTTCAAGTCAGAGTTATACTGAGGGCCTAATGCCGAGAAGTGTTTAAATTGTGTTGGAGCGAGGCCTGGTACCAGACTATCCCCGATGAGTTTGCCTTGTGTAGGTCATCGATTTGTGTAAAAAAAATAAAAATAAAGCCTTCACAATCACTTAGTTTGGCCTGGCTCATGGCATGAACACAAGCCCAGTGCATGCCAAATCACAGAACTGGAGCAATTTCATGATGCCCTTTACATTACTTCAAGATTGTGCAATACACCTGCAGATTAAAAATCCCAGCACTGCTCACCAAAGGAGAGGTGGTTGTCTAGCAAGGTTTCCACACTCTACAACCAATATTTTGTCATCTAGTATTTGAGATAGTTACATCTCAGAAAATCTGCTGAGAAATAAACTGATAAGAGGCTCCATTCCTTCCCTATTCTGTCGACAATAGTTTTGCTGACATGAGGCTTCACTTGTTTACACATCACAATTCAATATAGGTTAAAAAGCATTTTATATACCTCCTCTGCCTCTCCCCCTTCCACCGCCTCGTCCTGGCGATGCACCTCTTCCTCCTTTTTGTTGTTGCTGCTGTTGCTGTTGTCTGTATACTTCTTTAGGCTGTGCAACTTTGATTTCACACTGAGAAAAGAGAAAGTCAATAAATATAAAGAATATTCAAAGCCAACGTTGTAAAATGAGCCTTAGTCCATCATCTTACCTTTCCTGAGCCGATCTGGTGATATCTGCTTTCCAACAACTTCTTTACTGGATCCTCATCTGCGTATGTGATGAAACAGAACCCTCTCCTTTCATTGGTCTTTGTGTCCATGGGAAGTTCAATGTTCTCAATCTACAAAAAAAGTTCCAGCAGTTTATACCAAACCTTTTGCAGGGCCCAAGTAGTAGTTTGCAACATGCACATCCAACTTTTGCCAATTACGGTAAGATACTGTACACCCACAGGCCTAACATAAGGAAAGCAGACAAATAGGACTGTAGTACAGCCCATAAACCGATTGTTTCTTAAAGCGGAGGTTCGCCGGTAAAATGCAGTTTACCCTTAGATGTATGCTCATTTAGTCTAGGGGAATCGGCTAGTTGTTTTAAAATCTGAGCATTACTTACCGTTGTAGAGGGCGATCTTCTCCGCCACTTCCGGGTATGGGCTGTGGGACTGGGCGTTCCTTCTTGATTGACAGTCTTCCGACAGTCGCATCCATCGCGTCACGATTTTCCGAAAGTAGCCGAACGTCGGTGCGCAGTATAGAGCCGCACCGACGTTCGGCTACTCGTGACGCGATGGATGTGACCGTCGGAAGCCTGTCAATCAAGAAGGAACGCCCACTCCCTAAGACCCATACCCGGAAGTGGCGGAGAAGATCGCCCTCTACAACGGTAAGTAATGCTCGGATTTTAAAACTAGCCGATTCCCCTAGACTAAATGAGCATACATCTAAGGGTAAAAGAGCAAAAACAGCATTTATGGGTGAACTCCCGCTTTAAGTATGAAGCCAATACCCCCAAAATATTTATGGCTAGTTTGATACTTTACAAGTTTGCCAGGGTTTTACTTTGTCAAGCTCAAACATGTTTACATATGGTGCATTATACGAAGCCTTCTACAACATGCGAGTCATAATCTCACAAGTAATTTTCACGTGCCTCCCCCAACTAAAATTTACCAGCAATAAGAACTGCTGTACAAAAAGTGTGCCTTCTGGAGCAATGGTGTTTACTTACTTCACCAAAACCACCAAAGTAGTCCTTGATCTGTTCCTCGGTAGTATCAGGGCTTAGGCCACCAACAAAGACTTTCTTGGGAGGCTCCTTGCCTTTCAATGCCTTTGCTCTTTTGGGATCAATAAGTTTGCCATCAAGTTTGTGTTCCTTCAGCTCAAGTACCTGTAGTTTAATAAAAGCAGATCAACCTGTTATTATATTGGCCAAGTAAAGGAATCAGGCAAGACTGTTACATAGACTAATAAAACAAAATTACATTTCAGCATCAAGTGGAACTTCACTCTCCCAATCAATATTGATTTTTAATCCTCATACTGGTTTTAAACTGTTACATTTCTTCAGTAACCTGTTTTTTGCCTAGGCAAATGTCATACATCCCAGGAATGGTTTCCTCAACCAAGCACACCCTCCTGCATGAATGAGCTAAGGGCAGATAGATATGGATGGGGGACTTTGAATATTAAAAAATGAATTAATAGAGTTTGTGGTGCTTGGATGCACTTTAAAGTGCAACTACATTTCCAATGCAAACCCCCCCCCCCAGCAAATCCAACTTGGGACAAAGCTACCAGCCCTCACCAATCAGAAAACGTCATAAGTTAAGAAATTGTAAAAAGGATTCTATTTTGGAGGTGACCTTAGAGTGAAGCTCTGACCATATACCACTTTCAAATTAAAGGACAAGTTCACCTTTGGGAACATGTACCAAGTGCTGAAGCCACTATGTGGGGAGAAGTTCCCTGTACTACATGTCATGGTTAAAAAAAAAAAATATGGAGTGGCCTTGCAGCGCTCTGACCACATTTATGCATACAAGTGTGGATGAACTACAAGCCCCAACATCCTAAGGGCCAGCTGACAGCTTGTAGTTCTCAATGAACTACCACAGCGCTGTAGTAGTTCATTGGTTCTTTGTTAGCGATTATAAGCTTACCCGCACAAGATGCATGGGCAAGCAGATACACTGAGGGTGCAGGAGACCTGCATGGCATGTTTTATAGGCTCCTAATACAAGACAAATAAATGCACATTTACTTGCAAAAAATGTGCATTTATTTTAGGAAGATGAACTTATCATTTAAAGCACTGCCATCAATGAAATTGGCAGTCTACTAGTGTCATACTTAAAACAGAGTTCCACACACAAAATTAGAAAGTCTGCTTTAGCATGCAATTTTAAGGGGGGCACACAAGATGTTCACCTCTCCCCCTTGGCAATCTGGGACATGTCCCTGATTGCCCGGCCAACCATGACACACACAATGCCGGCACCGCAGAGAGGGGGAGACGAGCAGGGCTTCGAACACCGCATTGCTGGAACCTGGGACAGACGAGTGTCAGATGAATAAAACTCAGCAGCTACACTTTTTGTAGGTGCTGACCTATATTGGCGGACATCCGCTTTAAACATTTCACTTTGTATGGCAACACTTACCTTGTCTACACTTATAGCCTCTTTAAAGAGAACAAATCCAAAACCCCTTGATCGTCCAGTGACCGGATCTGTTTTAATTGTGCAGTCAAGCACTTCTCCGAATCTTGTGAGGTATTCCGTAAGATCTTTTTTGCTCGTGTCCCAGCTGAGCCCTCCAATAAACATTTTCCTTTGGAAGGAGAGAAAAAAAAATGAATTAGAAAACAAGTTCATCGGCTGCGCTTGTATATAAATATAGGGAATTGCATAATTCTGATCAGTGCTTTATCTTAAACGCCTACTTTGTGTGTTTGTTGATTTTCAACAGGGCTTGTGCAATACGAAGGCTGAATTCACACAGGCTTGCAGTAGAATGCAATGGAAGAGATTTTTTTGCGCATTTTAACTCAGACTTGTACTGATCTGCATTTTCATGCACTTGTAAAATGCAGGCCAACAACATTTTTTTGTTGTGTCCTGTTCACACTACAACACCACATTGACCTGCGTTGGGTTAAAATCCAACATGTATGCATTTTTTTTTATCTAAACTGAGAAAAGACAGAAGTATAAACAAGGAATGCATAACATACACTAAACGAGGAAAAATGTACTCAAGTGCGCAGACATGCTAAACAGAATGCCATAGGAAAGCACAGTTGAAGTTTACTCTAGCATGGTGTCTGACTGCAAAAATCACCACAAGATGATGCAGAATTCGTCCATGCAGCAACATGTACGTATTTTAACAATGCAGGTCAACGCAGTGTTGTAGTGTGAACAGGACACAAATACATCATTGTGTATGTGTTGACCTGAATTTTACAAGTGCGTTAAAACACAAATCAGCACAAGTCAACGCATGTTAAAATATACATAAAATGGATGAAAAATGTACAGTGTTAAAGCTGAACTCCATCTTTTGTTAGACTTTACATATTTCGTGCAAAACCGCTGCACAGAGCAGGCAAGTTTTTTTTTTTATTATAAATACTAAACTATTCCTATACAATCAGTTTAAGAATTATGGAGGCTTTAGCCGTGTAATTTTGAAATCAGAGCAGTACTAGCACCAGTTGACTACATGTTCCAATGGGAGGCACCCTTACTGTACAATAGATTAAATGCTAGATAAGCATAAATAAGGAAAACATCTTTTGGGGAGATGATGCTCCTCCTTTCTTTCTCTGGGTCAGAGGTCACAGTAAAAAATAAAAAATAATAATGGGGGAGATCAAAGGCTTAGATCACCTTTGCAACAACATTCATGTTACATCCATATGTAGGCTGTAACAGAGAGCCAAGTCACATTCCCACAATCCCCCTCCCCCACATTTTTTTTGTAGATGGGTGGAGCCCACACAGCTGCAGCATCCATTCACTTGTGAATGAAAATACTACAATACCACCTACCACAAAGGCAGATATCAATGCAACACATTCAACCAGTGTTTACTTCCTCCAGAATCACACCTGAACGTATACATGGACCTGTAGCAAGAGGTAGAGCCTGTAAATTGCCCTTGTTATACACTGATCGCAAGTGCAATACTCTACAGGCGCGATAAAAAAAAAAGTGCACTATGGGGGGGGGGGGGGGTAGATTTACAATAACTGGAGGGGACAAAATCTGGTGCAGCTCTGCATGGTAGCCAGCTTTTAACTTTACTTTCAGAGTTGCTTTGCTGGAAAAGAAAAACACTGGGAGCCGATTGGCTTCTATCTAGTGAGCTGCACCGGATTGTGAACTCTCCAGTTCTAGTAAATTAACCCCTAGGCCTTTAAGATTTCCGCTAAACAACACAGACACTATAAACCTAATCATCTTAAAGTAAAAGTATGGGGTTATTGAGCTGCTGGACCAGAAGTGCACGGTAGCCAATCAGCTTTTACAATTAAAGCTAGACGCCGATTGGTTGCCATGAGCAGCTGCTATAGAGCCTGTCCCCGTCTATGCCATAGGCAGTCATTATAAACGAAGCGGTTATATTTAGAAGCGCTATTACAGTGCAAGCGTCAGCGTATCACGGCGGTATACTTACAAGGGAAGGCAGACGCGCTGACGTCATCCAGAAAGCCAATCGGAAGCAAGCGTGAGATAGCTCCGCCCGTTCGCTTCTTATTGGCTACTGCTGACGACATGCGATTCGGAACGAACGCAAATTGCACCGGCGCTGTTTAACAACGCAGCGGCAGTATAGTCGCCCCCTAGAGGCAATAAAAACCCCTACCCCTATGTTCCCTCCGCTCCCACCACCTTCCACTACAAGGCCAAGAGCGACGCTCCCCACACTTACCCATCATCTTGCTGGTTTTTGCTGGCGTTGATCTTAGCTCCTTCGGAGTATTCGTCCGCGTTACTGTACCCACTCATGATTTCACCAACGGTTATCCACGAAACCTACAAGGAAGAGACCTGACCCGTCCCCGCCACAGACAACAACGGAAAAGATCCTCCCGCAGCCCGCCCTTAGCTTATATATGAGAAGCGGGAGCCAATAGCGACCCGCCATTCTCGACACGTCACGTGAGAGCGCTCGCCGTCTATTGGCTGCAAACGGAGCGATGGGAGGAGGCACGACCGGAAGTGGAGAAGGTTGGGCGGGGGCTGCGCAGGGGAGACAAAGGGGGAGCGTGGAAATTGAGGAGAGGTGCTGAGGCCGTGTGCAGAAGGCCTGATTTGGGAGGGTAGTTCTTTATGTACGGTGTGTAAAATATACAGCAGTGAGCGCCGCTTACACATACACACAGCGGGAATTAGGCGGCCTGGGAGCAGCTTCGTCCATGTTAGCAGTGCAAGCACATTGATAGGGAGTGCTCCCGCCTCTTCCTCACACTGCAGCTTCCGCCTCTCCGCCGCACACACTGCTGGAGAAGCATGGGCTCACTTACCGTGCCGGCCTGTGTCAGCACTGTACTCCTAGATATCGAGGGCACCACCACCCCGATTACCTTTGTCAAGGTAAGGGATCTCAGGACATGGATGGCTCGTATGTCTCAAATCACAATCCTTCTCTAATAAGGATGAAATCGGGTGTAAACCAATCAGCGTCTAGCTTTAGCTTGTTCAGTTATGCTTTAAAAATAAAAGGTAAAAGCTGATTGGTTGCCTCCAGTGTTTGAAAAATCTCAGTTCCCAGCTGAGTGTGTGTGAGCAGTGATGGGGCTCATTCACTCTTCCTCCATTGATCTACATCAGGGGCTTCAAACTGGTTGCCCTCCAGCTGTTGCAAAACTACAAGTCCCATGATGCATTGCAAGGCTGACAGTTACAAGAATTACTCCCATAGACAGAGGCATGATGGGACTTGTAGTTCATCTACAGCTGGGGGGGACCGTCGGTTTGGGACCCCTGATCTACATAGATCAGCCCTTGCTCAATTTAAAGGGTAAGTTCACCTTTCCAGAAAATCTGTGATGTGAGCTTACACTGGACCCCCCCAGGTGTCACTATACATAAGTCCTTACAATCACCCACTGCATATTTTTATAGAAAACATCTAAAGACGCATTGACCTTTTAAGGTGGATAAAAACGTGAAAATAGGAAGATTGTGTGGTCTCCAGACTGTGGCCTATTGATTGCGTTTAACCGGTCCTTGGGGCACTGGGGCATAGTCCCCCCACGAGACTAGTGAAGGGGCACAATTCCTCCCCTATGACTCCAATAATGGGGCCCATCTCCTAATGATTTCAACAATTGGTCCCAATGACACCAATGATGGGACATTTTTCCTCCCACTAACATCAAACATGGGACATTATTCAGCCGCCACTTTACCGCTCTGGAATTTGAAATTCCTGCGGCTTAACCTGAATGTACCTCGTAAAGGTAAATTCTAATTGGTTGATGCCGTCACATGGACACGCCGACCATTCAGAACCTGCCTAGCCCATCTTGTCAGCGCTGGAGATGAGAGAAATCCGCATTGATTTTTAAATTCATGGACCTGATTCACACCTATGTATTTTTAGTGCATTCTGCAGATTCGCACTACAGAACGTGTTTGATAGGAAAACCATGTTAAATGGACTGTAGAGAAAGTCTGAAAAAGGCACTAAAAATGCATAGGTGTGAATGAGGCCTAAAGCGGCGACCCGATGTCTCAGAGCGGGCGATCGCGGGGCTCAGGTACTATGGGACCTGGGGGGCTGGGGAGAGGGTCCAGTGTAAATTCACCTTACAGGTGAACTTGTGCTTTAAAGCGGATCTCCACTCTAAAGTGGAGTCCCGCTGATCGGCACCCTCCCCCCCTCCGGTGTCACATTTGACACCTTTCAGGGGGGAGGGGGGTGCAGATACCTGTCTACAGACAGGTATCTGCACCCACTTCCGGCCCTACGATACGGGCAAAAGACGGGTTTTTTCCTCGTTTCCCGTCCGTCCCCCGTTGTATGCTGGGAACACTCGGCTCCCAGCACACAGCGGGAGCCAATCGGCAGGCGCAGCGCGACTCGCGCATGCGCCGTAGGGAACCGGGCAGTGAAGCCGGAGCGCTTCACTTCCTGGTTCCCTCACCGTGGATGGAGGGGGGAGCAGCAGGGTGACGAGCGATCGGCTCGTCATCTGCTGCGATCACCGCTGGACTCCAGGACAGGTAAGTGTCCTTATATTAAAAGTCAGCAGCTGCAGTATTTGTAGCTGCTGGCTTTTAATATATTGTTTTAGTGGCACATCCGCTTTAAGGGCATATAGAAAACAAGTATGTAAGGCCACACATTATCACGTAGCGGGAACGAGCGTTCCTGCTGCATGGTTTTGACATCGCAATTTTTCACATGATTTTGCATTTTGTTTAGGGCTGCTTCTTTGTGCGTGTTTGTCACCCAAAAAGAAGCTCCTTGGGTTTACCCAATAGGCTTTGTTTTGTAAAAAATGATCTACAAAAAAAGAGGCTCCTGGTCCTTTAGGTTGGGTTCATACTATAAGGCCTCGTACACACGACAGAGTTTCTTGGCAGAATTCGGCGAGAAACTCGGTCAGAGCCGGATTCTGCCGAGAAACTCTGTCGTGTGTACACTTTCGGCCCGATGGAGCCGCCGAGGAACTCGTCGAGAAAATAGAGAACATGTTCTCTATTTTCTCGTTGTTCTATGGGAGCTCTCGGCCCGCCGAGCTCCTCGGCGGCTTCAGGGCTGAACTGGCCGAGGAACTCGATGTGTTTGGCACGTCGAGTTCCTCGGCCGTGTGTACGAGCCCTAACACTCCGGGTCACAGCAGAGGTCCGGTGCATCTCCATTCACCGTTTCAGGTCCGATTTCTGCCAGATTTTTATGGGCTGAATTTGGACCTGAAATAGACCAAAAAACGCACATGGCTACTGTGTAAATCGCACCGGAGATGTGTGAATCGGCTCCATAGAGAAACGGTCACAATCTCCTGCTATGCCAATTGGAAATGGGGAAATGCCATTTGCATAGGTGTGAATCCAGCCGGGGTTGTAAAGGTTCGTTTTTTATTTTCTAAATGGGTTCCTTTAAAGCGGAGTTCCACCCAAGAGTGGAACTTCCGCTTAATCCACTCCTTGCCACATTTGGCATGTAATTTTTTTTGGGGGGGGGGGGAGTGGGGGCTTCAGGAGAAGGGGACTTCCTGTCCCACTTCCTCCTTCCGCCGAGGGGCTGCTAAGGCGAATAAGCCTAATCGCCTTTCTGCAGCCCCTCCCTGTAGGCGATCGTCTGGGACATGTGACGGGTCCCAGGCGATCGCCTGTCCAATTGCATGGCGCGGCGCCGCTCGCGCATACGCAGTGACGCTCGCGCATGCGCAGTGGGTGCCCGGCCGTGAAGCCGAAAGCTGTCACGGCCGGGTGCCCACACTTGGAATGAAGACGCCGGCCGGAGAGGGGGGGTGAGGAGCGGAGCTCCGGCCGGCGCGTCGCTGGAACGTGGAGCAGGTGAGTGTCTGTTTATTAAAAGCCAGCAGCTACACTTTTTGTAGCTGCTGACTTTTAATAAACGTAAAAACTGACTGGAACGCCCCTTTAAGCTAGTGCATTGTTGGTTCACTTACCTTTTCCTTCAATTTCCATTCTAAATGTTTTTTTTCTTTGTCTGAATTTCTCACTTTCTGTTCCTCCTCAGTTAAGGCGGCCATACTCGGTTCAAATTTCGAAAGAATTTTCGTACGAATTTCGCACCTTTAGTGGGCTGCAGCAACAGCCGATTTTAATGCGGCAATCAAATTTGAGGAATCCGACATGTTGTAAATTTTTCGAAAAACTAACGATTTTCATATCAATGATGGGAGAATCGCGCGAGAAATGTAATAGGAAAAAAATGTGCATGTGCAAGAAAAGAATATTCCCGGAGAGAAAATAATTATTCCCGGCAAGGTTTGGTCGGTGAATTTCGAAAATCAATGGTGGCATCATCGGATCACCAAAAAAACAAAAAACTTTCTGATTTTGAAAAGAAAATTTGTTCGAAATTCAACCGTGTATGGCCTGCTTAAGCTGTTCTGGCTGACTAAACACGGCTCGGATGATGGTGGAAAGCTTACTGAGGAGAAACAGGAAGTGAGAAACTCAGACCAAGAAAAAAACATGTAAAAGGGAAATGGAAGGAAAAGGTAAGTGAACCAACAATGCACTAGCTTAAAGGAACCAATTTAGAAAATAAAAAACAAACAGCACTTTTTTCTCTGTGAAAATGACAATGGTCCCAAAAAAGTGTCCGATATGTCCGCCATAATGTCGCAGTCACGGAAAAGATCGCTGCCATTAGTAGTAAAACAAAAATTATTAATAAAAATGCCATAAAACTATCCCCTATTTTGTAAACGCTATACATTTTGCACAAACCAATCGATAAACGCTTATTGCGATTTTTTTTTTTGTTTAACCAAAAATAGGTAGAAGAATACGTATCGGCCTAAACTGAGGAAAAAAATGTTTTTTATATTTTTGGGGGGTATTTATTATAGCAAAAAGTAAAAAATATTGAATATTTTTCAAAATTGTCGCTCTATTTTTGTTTATAGCGCAAAAAATAAAAACAGCAGAGGTGATCAAATACCACCAAAAGAAAGCTCTATTTGTGGGAAAAAAGGACGCCAATTTTTTTTAGGGTGAACCCCCCCCCCCCTTTAAGTGGGTTTGGTGGATAAAAACTTGAAAATAGGAAGATTGTGTGGTCTACATCAGTGGTCTCCAGACTTCAGCATATTACTTGCTTTTATCTGGCCCTTGGGGCACTGAGACCAGTGAAGGGGCACAATTCCTCTTAATGATCTCAACAATTGGTCCCAATGACAACAATGATGGGACATTTTTCCTCCCACTGACATCAAAGATGGGATGTTATTTTTTCCTGCTGACATTGGGAATTTTTCTACTCCCAATGGCCAGAGTTCGGCCCACCTAAATTCTGAAGGGCAGTAAACTAACCCCCTGTTTCGAAAGTTTGGAGACCTCTGGTCTACATCCTAATAGTATTAAACACTACATGCAATAATCCTGCCGTCCATTAAAATCCTAGTAAACGTGAGGTCATTGGCCCCCCATGGCTTTGGTGTGTGGGTATGTGCACCCCCGTTCTTGTTCAAGAAAAATGAACATGCCATAAAAGGGAGTTGATTGATCAACTTGGTATATTCAGCCTGCCACCTATCAGTGCCAGGCAGCAAGTAAACATGTTGTCCCTGAAGTTGGTGTTGAAAGCAGAAAAAAATGGGCATCTCAGTTTGTTATGTATGGAGCTTTGTAGCTGCAGGTCAGAGTGCCCATGGTGTCCACAGCCAAAAGTACCTACAATGGACACATGAGAATCTGAACTGGACCACAGAGCAATGGAAGAAGGTGGCCTGGTGTGATCAGTCATGTTTACTTTTACATCATGTGGATAGCTGGGAGTGTGTGCCTCACTTACCTAGGGAAGAGATGGAGGATGTAGTATGGGAGGAAAGCAAGTCAATGGGGGCATTGTAATCTTTACGGTAATGTTCTGCTGGGAAACGTTCGTCCTGCCATTCACACGTATGTTACTTGGCACGTACCACCTACCTAAACATTGTTGGTGACCAAGTACCAGGAAAACTGTATTCCCTGATGGTAGTGGCCTCTTTCAGCACAATAATGCACCCTGCAATAAGGGTTCAAGAATGGTTTGAGGAACACAGTGGAGGAGATTTACTAAAACAGGTGCACTCAGAATCTAGTGCAGCTGTGCACAGTAGCCAATCAGCTTCTAACCTCAGCTTGTTCAATGAAAGCGGTGGTTCACCCTAAGGGTCCTTTCACACGGAGCGGACCGTTTCTGTGTCCGCTCCGTGTGTCCGCCAAAGCTCAGCGGGGATCATCCGTCATCCCTGCTGAGCTGTCGGCGGATAGGGCGGTCCCCGCACACAGTGCAGAGACCGCCCTGTCTCTGCTTCGCTCTCCCCTATGGGGGATCGGATGCAGACGGACCGTCTGTCCGTCTGCATCTGATCCGTTCCGCCGGACGGAAGAAAAATATGGTTTCTTCCGTTCGCAAAAGCGGATCCCGACGGACGCGAACGTTAGCGGATGCTCCATCCGCTAACGGACGCGATTCCATAGGGATTCAATACAAGTCCGTGAACGGACGAACGGTCCGCTAGTGTGAAAGGACCCTAAAATGCAAGTTTCTACCATGAAATCCAGCATAGTAGCGTGAGCTACAGTATGCCTTTATTTTTATTTTTTGCGCCGTACTCACTGTTTAATCCCGGAGATAAGTTTCAGACTCCCCACGCTATGGCGCGTCACGCTTCCCGAGTAGGACTCGGCTCTTTGCGGCGCCTGCGCACAGACTAGGAGCTGACTGTGCAGGCGCCGTGAAGAGCCAAATCCTATTTCGGCTATTTCCGTGAAGCGTGACGCGCCATAGCCGGCCATCAATGATGTTCTTTAGCAAGAAACATGCAGTACATTCCAAATTATTAATTACGCTACTGAAATTAGTGTGTGCTGTAAATTGCCCCCCAACATTGCTCCTGTTTCTTCTTGCTGGAGGCTGCCATTTTACTCGAGCCCAGAGCCCCTGAGCAGCAGTAAAATCCTCAGGTTGTCAGCAGATCGGCTTCTACAAGTTTGGCACAGTGTCTAAAAATGGAGAGCAACTGAGCATGTGCAGGGCGAGGCAGTGTATTACTGCGTTTTAAACAGTATAGGCATTCATTTTTATTGTTTTACATAGCTATACCTGCAATAGGGGACAGCCTAAAGTGATCTATTGGAACTTAATAAATTAAAGTTCCACTTTAAAGGATCGTCTACTGACGGCTTGGTGCCAGATACCACAGCATACCTTCTGAGATCCAGTGGCAGTTATGTCTCAACAGGGCAGGGCTGTTTTGGTGGCAAAAGGAGCACCTACTCAATATTAGGTGGGCAGCATGAAAGTTATGGTTGATTGGTGTATGTGGCCTGTTCATACCATAAGGGTCCATTCACACAGGTGATTCGCATACCCTGTGATTTCCAGTGGCGGCAATCTGTGGATTCCTGCATCTGTAAAGACATGTAAAAAGATGTGGCCGCTCAGCTCATACAATGCATTGATAAGTTAATGGCGGGCACAGCTATCAGTTCACATAGCCAGCAATTGCCTTGTGATCATGGGTGGACACAGACAAACTGTGCCCAGCTAGGATCATCTGTTCTTAACCACAGGTAATCACTGGCTTGTGCAAATAGTCACAGATAGCTGTGGCTCCCATACGGTTGTCATTGCATTAGGGCTTATTTACATCAGTGGCCACACTATACCAAAAGTATGCCAAAAGTTCAGGAACCACTGTGCATGCAAAGATCAGCAAGCTGCACAAAGGAAACCTTTGTTTACATTTTATGTGAATCATGGACCTTTCTAGTTGTGTTTACCTGGTTTCCAGCAATTCGGGG
Source organism: Rana temporaria (assembly GCF_905171775.1). Taxonomy (NCBI): domain Eukaryota; kingdom Metazoa; phylum Chordata; class Amphibia; order Anura; family Ranidae; genus Rana; species Rana temporaria. The sequence goes on from NC_053489.1 coordinate 421,337,736, forward strand.
TTAGCAGGCCACATGCTGGGACAAGGGATATAGATGATTTTTCTTGTGTGAGCGTTCCATTTAAGTCAGCTACATAAATTTCAGGTACATGATAAAGATGTTCAACGTCTTATGCCGCGTATACACGGTCAGAATTTCTGACAAGAAAAGTTTGATGTGAGCTTTTGGTCAGAAATTCTGACCGCGTGGAGGTTCCATTAGACTTTTTCCTGTCCGAATTTCCAACAGCAAAAATTTGAGAGCTGGTTCTCAATTTTTCCGATAAGAAAAATTCTTGTAGGAAATTCTGATCGTCTGTATGCAATTCCGACGTGCAAAAAAAACCACGCATGCTCAACTTGATTGCGCTTAATTTTTCTCGGCTCGTCGTAGTGTTGTATGTCACCGCGGTCGGAATTTTGTGTGACCATGTGTATGCAACACAAGTTTGAGCCAAAATTCTGTCTGTGTACGTGGCATTAGGTCGGGTTCACATACAGTGGATATAAAAAGACTACACACCCCTATTACAGGCTGTCCCCGACTTACGAATGGGTTAGGGACTTTAGGTTTGTTCTTAAGTCGAAAATGTTCGTAAGTCGGAACTGAATGCGCAGAACGGCAATTACGTCATTTTCCGATGTTCCGTCGAATGGCCGCGCATGTGCAGAACGGGAGATACGTTGTTTTCCGATGTTCCATTGAAAATGGCCGCGCAGAACGGCAGATATGTCCCATTCGTAAGTAGTTGTTTGGAAGTCGGGCATTCGTAATTTGGTGACCCCCTGTAATATGTCAGGTTTCTGTGATGTAAAAGAATGAGACAAAGATTTCAGAACTTTTTCCACCTTTAATGTGACCTATAAACTGTACAACTCATTTGAACAACAAACTGAAATATTTTAGGTGGAGGGAGGTAAAAATAAAATAATTTGGTTGCATAAGTGTGCACACCCTCTTATAACTGGGGATGTAGCTGTGTTCAGAATTAAGCAATCACATTCAATCTCATGTTAAATAGGAGTCAGTACACACCTGTCATTATTTAAAGTCCCTCTGATTAACCCCAAATAAAGTTCAGCTGCTCTAGTAGGTCTTTCCTGACATTTTCTTAGTCGCATCTTATGGCCCGCACACACAATCTGAATATCGGACGATAACGATCGTCCGAGGAAGAATCGTTTGATTTTCGGATCGTGTGTACACTACTTTCGAGAGTCGATCACAGTTCATCCGATATTATTCGATCGGACAAGCACGAAAATTTTCCTCGTACGATGCCAGATCGTACGATTTTCGTTTAGTCAGTACAGTTGTCGTCCGAAAATACAATACAAATACATTACAACACATGACATCACTTCCGATTTATTTTTTCTGTCGTACGAGAATTTTCGTGACTTTAATAACCTATTCAATTTCTACTTGCAACTATTAAGCGAAAAAAATCGTACGATCTGTCGTACGATATTCGGATCGTGTGTACAGGGCATTACAGCAAAAGCTATGGTCCGCAGAGAGCTTCCAAAGCATCAGAGGGATCTCATTGTTAAAAGGTATCAGTCAGGAGAATGGTATAAAATTATTTCCAAGGCATTAGATATACCATGGAACGCAGTAAAGACAGTTATCAAGTGGAGAAAATCTGGCACAACAGGGACATTACCAAGAATTGGACATCCCTTCAAAAAAAAGCAAGAAGAAAACTTCTCAGGGAGGCTGCCAAGAGGCCTACAGCAACATTAAAAGAGCTGCAGGAATATCTGGAAATTACTGGCTGTGTGATACATGTGACAACAATCTCCTGTATTCTTCATATGTCTAGGCTATGGGGTAGAGTGGCAAGATGGAAGCCTTTTCTTACTAAGGAAAACATTCCAGCCCAGCTAAATTTTGGAAAAACACATCTGATGTGTTTTGGTTGATGTAACCAAGGTTGAACTTTTTGGGCTATAATTCCAAAATATATGTTTGGAGCAAAAACAACACTGCACATCAACAAAATAACACCATACCCACTGTGAAGCATGGTGGTGGCAGCATCATGCTTTGGGGTTGTTTTTCTTCCGCTTGAACAGGGGCCTTAATCAACGTAGAGGGAATTATGAACAGTTCGAAATACCAGTAATATTGGCACAAAACCTTCAGGCTTCTTCTAGAAAGCTGAACATGAAGAGGAACTTCATCTTTTAGCATGACAACAACCCAAAGCATACATCCAAATCAACAAATGGAATGGCTTCACTAGAAATAGATTCAAATTTTTCAATGCCCCAGACCTGAATCCGTTAGGAAATCTCTAGGATGATCTGAAGAGGGCTGTGCACAGGAGATGTCCTCGCAATCTGACAGATTTGGAGTGTTTTTGCAAAGAAAAGTTGGCAAATATTGGCAAGGCAAGATGTGCCATGCTGATAGACTCATACCCAAAAAGACTGAGTGCTGTAATAAAATCAAAAGTGCTTTAACAAAGTATTTGTTTATGGGTGTGCACACTTAGGCTGGCTTCACACTGAAGCGTCAGCCGCGGTGACGGTATAGCCGCGCTATTTGTAGCGCGGCTATACCATCGTGTTTACCGCGATATTCGGCCGCTAGCGGTGAGGTTTTAACCCCCGCTAGCGGCCGAAAAAGGGTTGCGGCGGTATTACAGCGGTATTACCGCGCTTTCCCGTTGATTTCAATGGGAAGGCGCGGTATCGGAGCGGTGAACACACCGCTCCTATACCGCGGTAAAGATGCGGCTAGCAGGACTTTTGGAGCGTTCCTGCTAGCGCATCGCTTCAATGTGAAAGCCTTCGGGCTTTCACATTGAAGAGTACAGGGCATGATTTTTCATGCGGTATAGCAGCGCTATTTTTAGCGCTGTACCGCATGAAAAACGTCCCAATGTGAAAGGGGCCTTATGTAACAATATTATTTATTTTTACATCCCTCCACCTAAAGATTTCAGTTTGTTGTTCAACTGAGTTGTATAGTAGTTTATAGGTCACATTAAAGGTGGGAAAAGTTCTGAAATGATTTACCTTGGTCTCATTTTTTTACATCACAGAAACCTGACATTGTAACAGGAGTGTGTGGACTTTTTATATCCACTGTATGTGCGTCCACGGTTTCCAGCATGGGGTCCAGTGCTTTGCTGTTCACTGCTTCAGGTGCAATTCAAGTCCAAATTTGTGCCTGAATTCGGACCTGAACCGACCCAAAGACACACAGAACCCTTTTGGATAGTAGACTGCGGCCGCCCGGACCTGTGTTTGAACCGGTTGTGAGCCGGGCACAGTCACATGTCGTGACCTGTAGTCTGTATTTTCCAAGGCTTTTATCCTATATGCAAAACATTTTTTTTTCATTTTGGATAGAGTTAGGGAGGGTTATAACTAGAGGTGCACCGAAATGGAAATTTCAGAAACGAAACGGAAATAAAAAAAGTCAGAAACCGAAAATGACTTTTCTTATTTTTTTTATTTTTTATAATTGTATGTTAAAACACCACCCCCACCTCCTGCCACCATCACCTCCTGTCCCCACCACCCCCTGCCACCATCACCTCCTGCCAGCTCTTGCCGCCATCACCTCCTGCTCTCGCCACCACCACCTTCTGCACCCACCACCCCCACCTCCTGCCACAATCGGCTCTTGCCACCATCACCTCCTGCCCCACCACCTCCTGCCAGCATTACCTCACCCACCTCCTGCCACGGTGCCACCATTACCTTCTTCCACCATCACTTCATGCCCCCACCACCTTCTGCCACCATCACCTACTGCCACCACCAGCTTCTTTATTACCTTAAAGCTGGGCTGTGCTGGATATGGCTGTGCTGTGCTGGACATGGCTGTGCTGTGCTGGACATGGCTGGGCTGTGCTGGACATGGCTGGACTCTGTGCTGCTGGGCTCTGTTGGACTGTCACTGCTACGTCCTCTGCCTATGGCTAATGCACTGCACGAGCCAACGAGTGTCACTGCCAAAGTGTCCCTCCTAAATCGTCCTGAGTCGATCGGCTATTCAAAAATGGCGCCACCCGGCGCCATTTTTGAATAGCCGATGGAGGCAGTGACACTCGTTGGCTCGTGCAGAGGACAGAGCCGTGACCGCCCAGCGACCATTTTTTTTACGGGCACCCGATGCCCATATCGGCAATTTTAAAGCTGTTTTGGCATGTCGCCAAAACAGCTGTTTTCGGCCGATATGTATCGGCCACCGATATATCGGTGCATCCCTAGTTATAACTCATGTAAGGTTTACTTTTGCCATCTGGGTCCCATTGGTGAGATTCCCTTCACTTCCTGTCACAACAGGAAGTGAGAGAAAATCTTTGCAAATTAAGGGAATCTTCGGGGGCCCTCTAGTTCACCAGAACTAGTGTCCCTTGTCAAAGTTTTCCCCCTCTGTTACTGGGAACAACTCAAAATTTGTAATTTTCTTTTACATTTACTTTCAGTGATAATGGTAAACCGGACAAGCATAGAGGGTAAATCCTGTTCTAATATTCCTAGAATTCCTCTTCACTCTGTCCAAAGATAAGAAAAGTTTTTGCCTTTTAGATATACTTTAAAGCGGTATAAAACCCCAAACCAAAAATGTAAGCTATTGCAGCTTGACAATCATTAGATGCGGTGGCTGCATCGGTCTTCTTTTTTTTTTATAAAAAGGCCACATCCCTAATATGGATAGAGAAAGAAATCTCCCCTCAGAAAAAAATAGACTTTTTAGGCTCAAGGAATGTGCAATAGTCAGGCATAATAGTATTAAAGTTATTGGTATCTCAAAAAGTATTTAAAATAAATCAACATTATGAGCCCTGGTTCACACTGGTGCATTTTGACATGTCAAATCGACGGCATTTGCTGGAAATGGCACCGTCCTAATCAGTGCGGCGCTGCACCGGTTTCAAAAAGTAGTTTCCGAACTACTTTTTGCGATTTCGGGCTGCGATTTACATTGACATCTGTGCAGAAACCTACACAGATGTTTCTGTAATCGCGGGACAAGCGGGAGTGAAATCGAGTTCAGCTAAATTCGCATGGCTTCATTCCTACAGCGTGTGAACCTAGGCTAAAACATATAGAAAAACTAGAATTTGTGGACATTGTGGGCCAGATCCACGTACATCGGCGCATATATCCGTCGGGCGTAGCGTATCTCTGATACACTACGCCGCTGGAAACTTATTTTTTTTTAATCCTCAAAGAATGCGCGGCGTAGTGTATCTTTGGCGGCGTAAGGGCGCGCCATTCAAATGGATGTGATGGGGGCATGTTTTATGTAAATACGTCTTGACCCGACGTAAATTACGTTTTTTTTCAACTGCGCATGCGCCGTCCATGGGGGTATCCCAGTGCGCATGCTCGAAATTAAACCGGAACAAGCCAATGTTTACGACGGTGACGTTATTCTACGCAAAGCCCTATTCGCGAACGACTTGCGCAAACGACGTAACATTTTTAAAATTCGACGCGGGAACATCGGCCATACTTAGGATACGCCTCATATAGCAGGGGTACTATACGCCGGAAAAAGCCGAACGCAAACGACGTAAAAAAATTCGCCGGACGTACGTTCGTGGATCGCCGTATCTAGCTAATTTGCATGCTCGATGCGGAATTCTACGGAAACGCCACCTAGCGGCCAGCATAAATATACACCTATAATCCGACGGCGTACTAAGACGTACGCCTGTCGGATCGATCCCTCATTCCGTTGTATCTTGTTTTGTGGATACAAAACAAAGATACAACGCGGGAACTTTGAAATTACGCGGCATATCAATAGATACGCCGGCGTAATTTCTGTGTGTGTGTGTGTGTGACTGACTGCCAACATCCTAAACATATAAATGAGGAAGAACATGCAACAGGTGCATGGAAGGTGGCGCCCCCTTGGACTTTACAGGCAGAGAATGAGAGTAATTTAATAAGTAAAATGCAACTTAGTGCCAATTTTATTGAGTACAAAAGATATACTGTAAAGAAATTGCATTTAAATGTACAAGGTATACAAAGGAACCATAGATACAAAAATCCATATTTCCAACCCAAGGCTAATGATCCAGGTACTACCAGAGTTAAACTGTGATTAATAAAGTGATTAATAACTTGCATCCCGACATGTTACAGAAAATTAATTGCAGATGTATTTTTCTTCATCAGGGGAAGTTTGCATTTGGGTAAATTTTAGTCCTTGTCTGCAATATAAATATAATTATATAGCATTCGTATTAAGAAAAAATATACAAAGACACATATTGTTACATAGTAAATTGTGTGATTTTTTTTTTTTTTAAACTTGGCTAAAACATACATACAAAAGACATGAAAAATGTGGTCTGTGGTAAAAAAAAACAAACACTAAATGTAGAGTACGATTGTATATAAACCAAACGCCGACACTTTTCCTTAAAGCGGTTGTAAACCTTAATTTTTCACTTTTACCTACAGGTAAGCCTATAACAAGGCTTACCTGTAGGTAAAAAGAATATCTCCTAAACCTGTACGGTTTAGGAGATATTCCCCTAGCAATGCGGGCGGCGCATGCCGATTTTAAATCTTGCCGATTTTAAATCTCACGCGCGGGAGTGACGTCATCGCCGCTCCAGCTAATCACAGTGCTGGAGCGGCGCCGCTCCAGCCAATCACAGCGCTGGAGCAGCGATACCCGGAAGACACGCCGGAGCAAGATGACATCTCGCTCGGCGTGAACCAGGTAAGTGTTGTTCACCTCGTTTTGAGGTAAGTATTTCATAATCGGCTATTATGCGGTGCATACTAGCTGATTATGCATTTTGCCTTGCAGGTAAAAAAATAAAATTATATATGCGGTTTACAACCGCTTTAAGAGCCGCTTCACACAGGGCCAACCCGACTTTCAGCGCGACTTTGCAAGGCAACTTCAGCGCGACTTGGAGAAACTTGCAACGCAACATAAAGTTGCCTCCAGGACAGGCGACTTTGACCAATCACAGAATAATCAGCTCTGTGGGAGGGAGTAAACTATTTTCTCTTCCTGTAAAGTTGCTTCAGTTAAGATGTGATCTGACTTTGGAGGCGACCTCCATTGAAATCAATGGGTACAAGTCGCCTTGAAGTAGTTCAGGAACCTTTTCTGACGTCGGAGCGACTTCAGTAGTGTACATTAGGACGGCTCCATTCACTTCAATGTAATTTCTCATGTCGCGCGACTTGGGGGTGACACAGGTCGGATCCCAAGTCGCGGTAGTGCGAACCGGCACTAATGCTCCTTCTTCAGGGAAGATTTTACCAATTGTAGTACATATGGTCTATAAAACAAAACATACATTAGAGTATTCGTCATCATTCACATAGGCATGACATGGTCCGGGTGGGACAAGGATAAGGGTACTTACAATGCCTTGATGAAAATTGTCAACACAGACAACAATGGGATAAAAACAGTGGAAATGGTAGAAATCAGTCAATGAAAGGTGGCGAGTATGTGAAGCAAAGGGAAAAGCCTTCAGGGTGAATCGGGTGGGGGTTTATTGCATTTTAGTGTAAATATGAGATCTGAGGTCATGCTTTTTTTCTATTACAAGGGATGTTTACATTCCTTGTAATAGGAATAAAAGAGACACAATTTTATTTTATTTTAAAAAGACAGTGTCAGAATAATTTTTTTAAAGCAAAATAAATGAGAAATAAATAAAAAAAAAAAGCGCCCTGTCGAGTTCGCACACAGAAGCGAACGCATACATAAGTAGCGCCCGCATATGTAAACAGGGTTCTAACCACACATGTGAGGTATCATTGAGTGAGAGCAATAATTCTAGCCCTAGAACTCCTCTGTAACTCAAAACTGGTAACCTGTAGACATTTTTAAACATCCCCTATGGAGATTTTTAAGGGTAAAAGTTTGTTGCCATTCCACGAGCGGGTGCAATTTTGAAGCGTGACATGTTGGGGATCAATTTACTCGGCGTAACAGTATCTTTCACATTATAAAAAAATTGGGCTAATTTTACTGTTGTCTTATTTTTAATTAAAAATGTGCGCTTGTAAGACCACTGCGCAAATACAGTGTGACAGAGTATTGCAACAACCGCCATTTTATTGTCTAGGGCAAGGGTGTGAAACTCAATTTCATTGTGGGCCGCATCAGCAATATGATTGCCCTCAAAAGGGACGCTTGTATATGTAAGATTAGATGTCCAGCGCATCCCCTCACCTTACATTAGATGTCAAGAGCACCCCACCATCAGAAGTTGAGTCCCCCAATCTCCCTTACATCACAGTGCACCCCCCTTTCCTTATGCTGCTGCTGGGAAGAAGCTGGATGCATTGCTTGAAAGCAGAAAGTAAGGGTCTGGAGGAGGACCAGAGGAGAGGTGCGAGGGCCACATGAAATGGCCTGGAGGGCCGGATTCAGCCCGCGAGCCTTGTGTTTGACACCTGTGGTCTAGGGTGTTAGAAGAAAAAATAATAATGTTTGGGGGTTCTAAGTAATTTTTTAGGAAAAAAAAAATGTAACTTGTAGGCTACAAGTGTTAAAAAGAGGCTCGGGTCCTTAAGTGGTTACGAAATGTGTTGGCGATTGGTTTATATACAACAATTTCGTGTTTTTCTTTTTTGCCTTGTGGCCACAGACCAAATATTTCATGTATTTTGTATGTATGTTTTATTTTGTTAATTGCTTTTAAATACTTTTTTGATACCAATAAATACAATATGTTTAATACTATTGAGCCTAACAAGTCCCATTTTTTCTGAGGTGAGATTTCTTTCTCTATCTTTTTTTTTTTTTTCTTGTTTAAGACCTTTTTTTTCTTTCAAAAGCTATAACACTGAGCCAAAATGAGATGAATGAAGACACACTAATGCCGCGTACACACGATCGAAAATTCCGACAAGAAAACTGTGGATTCTTTTTCCAACGGAATCTTTGCTCAAACTTGTGTTGTATACACACGGTCACCAAATTCCGACTGTCAAGAACGCGGTGATGTACAACACAACGACGAGCCGAGAAAAATGAAGTTCAATGCTTCCGAGCATGCGTCGACTTGATTCTGAGCATGCGTGGAAGGTGGCACTAATTGGCACTGGATGGCAATAGTTAGCACTGGCAGATGGCACTGGTTGGCATTGGCAGGTGGCACTGATGGCTTTAGTTGGCACTGGTAGGTGGCACTGGATGGATGGTGGCACTGGTATTGGCACTGGCAGGTGGCATTGGCAGATGGCACTGGATGGAAGGTGGCACTAATTGGCACTAGATGGTGGCACTGTTATTGGCACTGGAAGGTGGCATTGGCAGATGGCACTGGACGGCAAGTGGCACTAATTGGCACTGGCACAAAAAAAAAATAGTGTCACCCCCCTCAGTACAGACCCCCTCTCCCTCCTCAGTACAGACCCCCTCTCCCTCCTCAGTACAGACCCCCTCTCCCTCCTCAGTACAGACCCCACCCCCCCGTAGTACAGACACCAGAGAGCGGTGTGTGTCCCACGAGCGCGGGCCCCTCGTCCTCTGGGTGCAATCCGCAGATTGCTGCCATGGTCACAGCATCAGGAAAGGCCGCGGCTTCGGCCTAGCTCCGGATCCGTGGCAACGCTAGCGGCCATGTTAAATATCGGCCTAATTTGGATAAAAATTTGGCTGATGCCGATTTTTTTTCAAAACGGACAAATATCGGCCGATATATCAGCCTGCCGATATATTGGTCGACCTCTAATTGTGAGCATATACATACTCCATGCTGACAGTATCCCAGGTAGAGTGAATATCCAGGAGCTCAGAGCCACAAGGCTAGAATGAAAGTCGCTTAGCTACTGTGTAAATGATCTTTTGTTCCCATGGATCTGAAATTATGCACAGTTTTGCCACAATGAAGCAAAATCTTCTTTTATCTTGAAAAGAAAATATCAATTTTTGGAAGAAAGGTTGGCAATATCTCCTTTTTCCTTCCTCAGTATAGGTCATCTTTGAAGCTGAAGACAGTAAGGCTGCGTTTCCACTAGTGCAACTTGTCATGCGACTTTGGACACATAAAGTCGCATGACAAGTCACAGTCCATTGATTTCACTGACATCTGTTCAAATCAGTGCGACGTTAAAAGGGGCCTGCACTACTTTATTGCGATTTTGTTTGTTTTTTTAAAGCAGCTTTGATCTAGAGCAGTGGTTCTCAACCTGGGGGTCAAATGATGATTTTTCAGGGGTCACCAAATCCTGGGCTGTTCCTGAAGCCTGCACCTCTTTTGCAGCCACCCAACAGGGCTGTCCCTGGAGCGCCCAGCTGCCCACTCAGCCTCTTTGGAGCCACCCATTCAGTTCACAACATCCCAACTCCCCACCCCCAAGGAGTAGGGGAAGGAATAAAAATAGATAATACGTGGAAAGGAAAAGAGGGGGAACAACAAATAAAAAGGGAGAGAAAGATTAAGAGCAAGAAAGACAGCTAGATTGATGGATGGGAAAAAAAAGAGAAGAAATTAGTATAGAGGGATAAAAGGGAAAGAAAAGAGAGTGGTGCATACTAAAATGTACCATAAGGGGTTTTAATACTTCACAAATGTAAGGGTTAGGGGGGCAAATTACTTGTTTTGCCTTGGGTGATGACAACCCACGCTACAAATTTTTTTTACTGCTAGGGGTCCCCACAACTTGGGAAATTTTATCAATGGGTCACGGCACTAGAACGGTTGAGAACCACTGATCTAGAGAGTGTAAAGTTCTACAGAGCCTAAAGACAGAACTCCTGATCTGCATACTTGTTCTAGGTTGTTGAGTGAAAGTAATGAAGCCAGCGAGTCGTCATGATGGTCAGCCCACTAGTATCTGCAGAACAAGAAGTCAGCTGGGGAAACTACTATCACTGACCTTTCCTACTTAAAATGCTAGTTGCCTGGCTGTCAAAATGACTTTCTGGCTTTAATACACTGTCACTGACCCAGAACAAGTAAGCACTTAAGGGCTTCTGACTGTTTCCCAGCTTTTTTTAGCGTCATCGTTACAGCCAGAGAGCAAGCATTTAAAAAAAGTAGTTAGCAATGGAAGCTGCCGTATTTTTTTTTTTACAATACAGTTATTTTTTTTTATTGCAAAGAGAATAAAGGATAAGTTCACCTTTTATAACTTATTCAGGGTGTAACATTTTACAGATACACCGGCCCCAGCACCCCCCCCACCCCTTAATGCCCCATTTTGACATCGAGTGGGGGATCTTCTCTCCCACTCCCTGTCACAATTTTTTTTTAAATGCGATCGCATGGGGCTCTGCCCACTCGGCCACGCCATTCATTTAAAACGATCTGTGAATGTGTAAAAGCCTTTGCAGCTGTCGGCTTTGGCTTCATGTACACTAGACATTTGAAAACGTCTTCCACTTTGTGATTTGACAGCTAGTAACCAACAAAAGTCTGTTTTTCCAAATTGACCCTAGGTTCACATTGATGCGGGAATCGGCGCGATTACATCGCTGGTTCCCGCATCGCTCCTCTCCCGCAGTGCCTTGTGCGAACCACTGCGAGTGTCATTAACAAAGTTAATGACACCCCCAGTTTTGTTCACAGGTCAAAGTGCGAACTGTGAACTCGCACAGGAATTCGAATCGCATAGGTGTGAACACCCATGCGTTCCGATTCCAATGCAGGGAAAATCAAGTCCCTGCACTATTTTATGTGCCAATCTAATGCAAGTTCAGCCTTACAACTGTATGTAATCGGCACCTGCAGTGCGGGTCCGAATCATATGCAATCTCTGAGATCACAGCAGTGTGAAGCCAGGCTTACATGCCATGTTTAGGGGCATTAATGAACCTTTTCCACCAGCTGCAATGTACATGGGGCCTTATGCCGCGTACACACGATCATTTTTCAGCATGAAAAAAAACGTTGTTTTTCAGCATGTCGAAAAAAGGACGTTTTCCCAACTTCATCATTAAAACGATGTTGCCTACACACCATTGTTTTTAAAAAATGATGAACAAAGCGCGGTGACGTACAACACGTACGACGGCACTATAAAGGGGAAGTTCCATTCGCCTTTGGGCTGCTTTAGCTGATTCCGTGTTAATAAAAGACGATTCGCGCTTTTTTGTCTGTTACAGCGTGATGAATGTGCTTACTCCATTATAAACGGTAGTTTTACCTGAACGAGCGCTCTAATCTTATAATCTTATAAGCAAGCTTCTGAGCATGTGCGGGTTTTTAACATCGTTTTAGCCCACACACGATCATTTTTTACAACCCAAAAAACGACATTAAAAAATGCAGCATGTTCGAATTTTTTTTTTTGTCGGTTTTCAGAACCTGAAAAATTATGTGAAGCCCACACACAATCAATTTAAATGACGTTTTTGAAAAACGTTTTTTTCATGCCGAAAAATGATCGTGTGTTACGCGGCATCATAGTTATTAATGAACTATTTAGGGTGCTGTTGATCGCTCCAGGTAGTTCACGGAGCTTCCTGTCATTCAGTAGCTGCTTGCTCATATCGAGGGTTTTTTACCTATTTATTTTTGTAAAGGTGAACTTATCCCTTTCTATCCCTTCCCTATCTGTGTAGTCCTAAATCTAAAGCCTTGTACACACGATCGGATTTTCCAATGGGAATTGTGTGTTGACAGACTGTTGGCCGAAAATCCGACCGTTTGTACGCTCCATCGGACAATTGTTGTCGGCAGGCTTTAAAATTTTACATGGACAGCGCTCTGTTATATTTTTCGATCGTGTGTAGACAAGTCCATCAGACAAATGTACAAACACACATGCTTGGAAGCAATGCTCACCAAACACAACATTAGCAGAAGGTGCTCAACGGGTAGCGCTAAAGAGCTGAAAAAACACGTAATACATCTAGTACGTCACTACGTTTGTGTTTGTTGGCCGACAATTGTGTGCCATTTGTATGCAAGACAAAATCCAGGCACACGCCCTTCGGACAAAAATCTGACGCTTTGCAGGAAAATCCGATCGTGTGTTCGAGGCTTTACGAAGGTCATAGACGGTGCGAAATTTGCACAATTCCCCCATCAACACAGACAGGGGAATCCCTCCTGCCGAGCCGTGGTCTGCCCTCAGTGGGTTGAGGAAGATGTCCCCACAGGGAGAAGACAGTGATTATTTATAGCAGCCGCTAGCGATAAGTGAATTTGACATGCTGGTTGTATCGAAGTTGATCGATCAACTTGGTACATTCAGCCTGCCCACACTTGGTTCGAATCTCAGCTGGTTCAGCAGGATTTGAACCATCTATGGCCAGCCTAAAGCCTGGTACACACGATCAGATTTTTTCGCGGACAAAGCGTAGAACTTGTTTTGCATACAAACTGCAAATAATTGTCGTCCAACAAGCACAAAACGACGTGGTTTTTCAGTTCTTTAGCGCCACCCTTTGGGCAACTTCTGCTAATGTTGTCTTATGGTTAGCTATGGTGAGCATGTGCGTTTGTATTTTTTTCCGACGGACTTGTGTACACACGATCAGATAATCCGACATCACACATTTGTTGTTGGAAAATCCGGCAACAATTGCCCGATGCAGCATACAGATTTTTCAGCAAAAGCCTGCCATCACACAATTCCCATCGGAAAATCAGATGGTGTGTACGGGCCTTAACACAGCAGTGCAGGCCAAACATTTA